>NC_056746.1:1518414629-1518626735 GCF_019279795.1 Protopterus annectens
CCCAACCTCTAGCTCAAAATCTCGTGGCAAATCTCGTTGGCTCGTGGCAAGGAGGTATCCCATAATGCACCACTAATGTATCTGATCTCATTTGCTACTTGTTGAGCTCAGACGTGCTTCTTCTTGGCTGTGGTTAAGTGATACTTTTTCTACTCATTTTTCAATTTTTTTGCTTCCTAAATATCAGTATTCACAAATTTAGTGATCGTTCCTAACCTCTGTCTGTTTTAGACGTTTTGTGGCATTGTTTGCTTTGTTTTTGCTGTTGATTGGCTGCCCTACCGTTGGCCTTTTGTGTGTATCCCTCATCGCTCTTGTCTCTCCTTTGCTGTTTAGATTGCTTAATTGTTCTCTTTTCACCAAGGGCTTGGCCCGTCTAAGTTGGAGGACTGTGTCCTCGGTTCTGTTACTCATGTCTTCTTCCAGTTCTTGGCCCGTTTAAGTTAGAGGACCTAGTCCTCTTTGTGTGTCTTTGTTTCCACAGGTCTAACCGTTTAATTAGAGGTAGTCCTCGTTTGGTCTTCACTTGGTTTTCTGCCATTTGTGTTTATTAGTATACAGATATGTCTAAGGATGCTAAGGACCACAAGCCTTCTGGCTTTAAAAGATGTACCAATTGTGCCCAGAAAATGTCTTTGACAGATGGGCATAATATATGTGTCTACTGCTTAGGTGCTTTTCACCTTCTAGAGTCTTGCCCATTTTATCATGCCTTTAGTCCCCGTGCTCTTCAAGAGAGAAAGAAAGAAACTCATTTTGAAAGGCTTGTTAAAGCATTCTTTTGAGAATGAGTTGGCTTATTCATCCTCCAATTCTGTCACCATCTTCCAAAAAGGACAAAGCCAAATCCACTAAAAGGCGGTCTTCCACTCGCTCTGTGTTGTCGGAGCCACCAGACAAGATTGCCAAATTGACTACATCCTCTTTGGCTCCACTGGTTTTGGTGCCAACTGAGGTTTCTGATGCGAAACTATCAGTTTCGGTTCCAGGAATTTCAGAGCCGATAATTGAGTCTGTGTCTCGGAACCATTCAGCTGAACTCTGCTCTGTCTTTCCGACACTCTGATCACCCATCTTTCAACGGGTGTTGGTCCCCTACTTGATCCTCTAAGAGCCTTTCTGATGAGAACGTTGAGAGAGTGGTGAGCAGACTCTCAATACCTTGGCACTGGCAAATTTACTTTCGGCTCCATACCAGTCGGCTCCAGAGTCTAATGTGCCCATACACCCTGTTGATGTTCTTCCTCTGAGCTGCTCTGACGTATCTGAGCCAGAGATGTCGGTGCCACCTGCTATGGAAAGGTCGGTTCCAGCTACCTCAGTTGGTGTCTCTGTACCGATATCTGCTCCTACCCCTTTGGTGCCATCCATGGGGTCTATGGTCCTAAGCTCTCCGGTCGAGCCCGAGGGGGACTCTTGGACCCAAACTACTTCAGTTCCAAACCTACCTCTCTGTGCTTCAGCTCGGGTGAGTTTGGACCCCACATCTGCCTCAGAGCCTATCTCCTCGGCGCCGAGGTCTGCCTCTGCACCTTTGCAGTGGGGGACATTCTCTGAGCTGGGAGGGTCTGCTTTTGAGGTGATGAGTGTTCTGTCAAAGTCTTCAGTTCCAACCAGGGGTACAAACACACTTCTCCCTAAAGTGCTGACTTCAGACTCAGCGCCTTCTCTCATCCAACACAGCAGAGACTTGCAGCCTCAGGAAACCTCCATGAGTGGCCCCAGTCTTCCGAGGTCTCCCCAGAATATTCCTCTGAGGAGCCTCCTCGGAAGAAAACTTGTAAAAGGAAACATGTTGACTCCCCCGATGAGTCCATTACATCAGACACTGACCTCGAGGAGTCAGAAGGGTCCCCCAAGTCATCATCTGATATCTCCTTCGCAGATATCCATGAGATCCTGAAACAGAGAGGCAGCTGGCCCACCACATACCCTTCTGATGAGGAGTCAGTGTACCTGAAGGCTTTCGGGTCTCAACCTTCTGCCTCTTGGGTGTCTCCACCTTTTGACAAGCTACTGGATCTAGTGAGTCAAAAGGTGTGGGAATCTCCCGATACTGAGACCGGTTCCTTGAAGACCTAATAAATTTTTGTCAGCACCTCAAGACAAAGATTTTCTTACTAAAGGCATGCCAGTAGATTCCATGGTGGTGGCAGCAACCACCAAAAAGGAACTTTCACTAACTTCCTCCACTGTCCATCCACCAAACAAAGGGTCTCAAATGATGGATAGGTATGGGAAGCGTATCTTTTCAGTGGCTTTTGCACTCAAATCGCTGAACTACCTGTCTCACTTCACTAGGCTCCAGAGAGATCTCCTGAAAACTGTGAGAGACTCTACAAGGTAATGTATTTGAAGCGGTGTCAGATAAGTTTAACACACAGATGTCTACCTTAAATTCTGTTGTAAACTCTTCCATGTGGCTGATATCTTATGCAGCGGATGGAGCAAGTAGGGCAGCGAGTTCTAGCTTCTTGTAGAAGACACTCCTGGATGCGCTTGTGTAACTTTGCAAAAGCCTTTGTCTACATTTACCAACACCCCCCCTTTGATAGGTCCTCTTGTTTGTCCCAAGGTAAAGGACACATTCATCAGGTGCGAACAGGAAGGGAAAACCCTGTCTGCTGTGGGAGTCCGTTTTTCCGTTCCTTCTAGACCCTATCCCAAGGGGCCGAATGGTAGTAAAATGTGGTTCAAGAAGCCACAGAGGTTTTTCCAGGACGCACAGGGTGATTCCTTCTCCAGAGGCAGAGGAGGAGGAAATGGTAGATGCCGCCCTAGAGGCAGGGGAGGCCCGCAGAACCAGAGAGACTGTGATTCATTTCATGGTCGTCCCTAACAGTGCTCCTCTTGAGCTCGTTTGGGGACGTATATCCTTATACCCAGAAGCCTGGCACAATATCACTCAAGACAAGTGGGTACTAAGGTTAATTACCAGAGGATACTGTATTCCCTTCTCTTTTCCCCTTCCTAGGATCAGACGAATCCCAGATATTCGACCCAATCACAGGGTTTCAGCAACTCTAGAAATTCAAAAGTTGCTCGTAAAGAGTCATCCAACCCGTCCCCACAGACCAAGAAGGATTAGGGACTTACTCCAGATTCTTTTTGGTGCCGAAAAGAACAGGGGACTTGAGACCCATCTTGGATCTCAGCAAATTGAACGAATCTGTACAGAAGTCCAAGTTCCGAATGGTCCCTTTGCAGTCGATACTCCCATTGTTAGGGAAAGACATTTGGATGTTCTCCATAGATCTCCAAGTTGTGTACTACCACATCAAAATAGACAGAGCATCAAGGAGCTACTTGCGCTTCTGGCTGGGGACCAGTCATGATCAGTTTCGCGCCCTGCCCCTTGGTCTCACCACAGCCCTCAGGGTGTTCACCAAATGCATGGCAGTGGTAAAGGCTCACTTGAGATGCCTTGGATTCCAAGTGTTTCCGTACCTGGATGACTTGCTCCTGACTGCCACTACCAGTCATCTACTATTACAGGCCAGGGATGCCATCATTTCCACTTGCCTGCAGCTAGGGATTCCAATAAACTGGCAAAAATCTGAATTATCGCCCTCTCTGCATGTGTATTTTATTGGTGCCGAAATAAATACTGTCACAATGAGGGCTTACCTCCCCGTAGAGAGAATTCAGAATCTCAGGCAACAGATTTGGAGTCTGCTTCCTCAGCGGAAGGAAAAAGCAAAGACTGTGCTCATATTGTTAGGGACGATGGCCTCTACAATAACATTAGTTCCATTAGCCAGACTGCACATGAGGGTTCTGCAGTGGTTTCCTTTTGCCCAATTGTTACTGCAGCATCTACCTCTTTCTCACCACATTCTGGTAACAGAATCGTGCAAACAGGATCTTTGCTGGTGGACTCAGTCAAGTTATCTGACCACAGGCAGACCTTTTGTTCAGTCTTCCCCTGTCGCCACAGTGACCACAGATGCCTCTGAGTGGGGTGGGGTGGGGGGCATTATCTTGGGAGAACAGTCCAAGGCACATGGCAGGAACATGAGGATCATTTGCATATCAGCATCTTGGAGATGAGAGCAGTGCTTCTGGCATTGCAAGCACTTCACAACTTTCTCCTTCTGGGGACAATTGCGATGCCCTCGGACAGTATGTCGGTGGTATTGTACATAAATAAGGAGGGACCAGATCTTATCCCCTTTGCAGAGAGGCCCTTCGGGCAGTGTCTTCCCAACATTTTATGATCGCAACACACATTCCGGGGAAAACTAACATGATAGCCGACAGAATCAGCAGGGCTATTCTGATGCCTCCCGAGTGGTCTCTGAATCTACACATTGCGGAACAGATTTTTCGCAGATGGGAGTCATCCTTGCTGCCATATTTTTGCCACCCCTCTGAATGGCAAATGCAGCAGCTACTTCACCCTGATCCCCCCCCCCCCCGAAGGGGGAGGCACCCAGAGATGCACTCATTCACGATTGGCCCTCTGGACTTCTCTATGCATTCCCACCATTTCCCCTGATATCAAAGGTAATTCAGAAAGCAAGATCCTTAGGAAGCAAATTGATCCTCATTGCTCCTTACTGGCCTCATCAGATTTGGTTCCCCTTCCTCAGACCTCATCTAATGGACAAACCTTGGAGTCTGGACCCAATGCCAGATTTACTGACACATGTCAGGGGTGTTTCATCCCTCTCTCCACACTCTTAATTTGACAGCTTGGCTGCTCCAGTTCCATCTCTAGTCAGGCTTCATGACTTTTCCCCTTATGTACATATTCTGACTTTTCACAAACCTTCAACTAGAAAGACTTACAACAGTAAGTGGAAAGGGTTTACCTTTTGTGCCTGTGAGAGAAATCACGATCCCTATACAGCTCCCATGTCTGCCATTTTGGAGTTCCTTACTCAGTTGTTCCATCAAGGCTCAGCAGCTGCCACTATTAAAATTTAATTGGCAGCTATTTCTACCTTTCATTTGGCTTATGATCTTAACCTTATGGCGCATAGATTATGTAGAGCTTTCCTTAAAGGAACCACATTATTACGACCTCCAGTCATGGATCCTGTGGCACCATGGTGTTTGAATTTTGTACTTCAAAAACTGAGTTCTTTTGAACCTTCAGCAACCTGTGATCTCAAGTTCTTGTCATGGAAAACCATATGTTTAGTGGCCATTAGATCTGCAAGGAGGGTCTCTCTATTAAGCCCCCTTATTTGTTGTTTCACAGAGATAGGGTTTCCTTATGGACCGACCTTTCATTTGTTCCTAAGGTCTCTTAGGCCAATATTAATCAATCCATTGAATTACCTGTGTTCTTCCCTAATTTTTCTGACAAGGTAGAGTACAAATTTCATCAGCTTGACGTTCATAGACAATTGCGATTTTTATCTCGGTAGAACTAAATTTCAGAAGGTCAGACCGATTGTTTATTTCCTTTTTGGATGCAAGGAAAGGCCAACCAGTCTCCAAAATCACCTTGTCTCACTGGATTTCAAGCTACATTTCATTTATTTATACATCCAGTGGCAAAGATTTTTCCTTCAAGGTGAAAGCTCACTCTACCAGATCTGTTTCTACTTCGGTAGCCTTTCAAGCAAAGATTCCAATAGATAACATTTGTGCAGCAGTAACACGAGCTTCACTTCATACATTCATAACTCTCTACAAATTGGACGTGGCTTCCAGGAACAGGTCTTCCTTTGGTTCTACAGTTCTCAGGAGCATTTTCCAGTGAGCCACCCAGGATGAGGGTGCTAGGGACGCTGTCCCAAGTGTAAGAATGTAGGCGAGAGAGGACTACAGAACCTAAAAAAGTTATTTACTCACCATAACGTTCAATGTTTGTAGTCCATCTCGCCCTTCATTCTTACAAACCCTCCCTCCTGCCCCCTCCTTGAGGACCTGGGGGTATTGTAACTTTTGCCTTATCTTTATGTTGAGACCTTTCTACATGGTTTGTTCTTTCTCTGTATGTTTACTACTTGCAGCAAACAAGATCTGGATACGTTAGTGGTGCATTATGTGATACCTCCTTGCCACAAGCCAACCAGAAGATTTTGAGCTAGAGAATTGCTGAGTAGGAGCCGAGGTTCGGCTCCAAACCCAAGTGTACAAATGAAGGGCGGGATGAACTATAAATATCAAATGTCATGGGGAGTACATAACTTCTTTTTCCGTAAGTTTCATGGTTTTGCTCCTGACACCTTGGTGATGGGCCTCCTCAAGTATGAGGGGAGAGCAGTAATGAAGATTATCCCTGTGGCAGAGGTGGTCTGCAGAACCAAAGCTTTTGGGGTTCCTTCTCACATGGCCCTTTCTAGGATTCTTGAGCAATTGCCTCACTGCTGCACTTCAGAGGCAGTTTTTTTTTTTTGGGGGGGGGGGCTTATCCCTGCACCCTGTAGCCTTGGATGTCCATCACCGGAGGTACTTTGGTGCAGTGAATTATTACTAGGGGTTGCACTGTTCCATTTCTGTCTCATCCTTTATACTCAAGGAAACTTAATGTGGTACCCTCTCAATAGAAGGCAGCAGCACTAGAAATAAAGCTACTGGACAAGCGATTTATCCTAAGGGGTCCACCAAGCCAGCAAGGATCTGGAGTTTATTCAAGGTTTTTAAAACTGGGACCCAAGGCAAATCTTGGCGGTCATTCACTTGAACTGATATGTGAAATAAGACAGAATTCCAGATGTTCTAGCTGCAGTCCATACTTTTGTTGCAGAAGGAAGATAGGATGTGCTCAGTAGACTTCCAGGATGCATACTGTCACATAAAGGTGAATAAATGTTCCAGAAAGTTTCTGCGCTTCCAGCTGGGAGTTAGTCAACTAGTCAACTTCTACTTTAAGAGCCTTGCTCTTTGGTTTCATCACAGCCCCTAGGTGTGCACCAAGTGTATAGCAGTGGTTGTAGCTTGTCTTGGGCTGCTGGGGTAAGTGTTCCCATACCTGGATGACTAGCTTGTATCCACCCCCTCCAGGAATCATCTTCAAGACAGGGATTCCTTACTCCCAACTAGTGATAAAAGCCATTGAATTCATTGGTGCACTCCTGGATACTGAGTTACAGATAGCCATCTAGAATCCAGCCTTGCCTCAGCAACAGGTGGTGTTACAGTACTGTCCTATTACATTTCCCCTAAAATGTTGATTTTTATGTCTTCTTTGCCCAGTGGCCACCACCATTGCTTTAGTTACTTTTGCCAGATTTCATATGTAGGTGCTGCAGTGGACCCTTTCAGTCCACTGGTCAATGAGATGTCAACCCATGAGTTTCCCTGATGTCCCTCATGAGAGGGACATGTTAAAGAGCTTGGGCCAGTATTGATCTTTTTCTATTAGTCATCTTTATAGCAGTTTTTCTTGATAGACTGTATTTTAGGGCTAGTTAGCCTGTGTTTTTTAGTTCAGCCCTTTGTTATGCCTTTCTACTGACAAGATTTTCGTCATTTTAAGAGCGGCTGCTCTTAGGCCTTTGGCCATTCCTTAAACATAGTTAAATAGTGTTCCTTATCCTTGATTCCACTTTATATTTAGTGTGTTTATATAAACAGTTAGTTTTGTAAAGTTAAGATTTATAGTTAGTATTAGAGTGTTAATATAGTTATTGTAGAGTTTGCTCTGAGTGTGCTATAGCTATTTTCGGTTATTTAGTTTGCTTCGATAATTGTTGTTGGATGGTTTCTGATTGGTGCATACTGTTCTTGATCTTCGTGTTTCACTGTTGCAGTCATTACATTTGGGTAATCTGCTAGCAGGTTGCCCTCGGTCGGCCTGATTAACAAAGTCTTGTGTCCTACGTCGGTTGCTGTCCCTTCTTACATGACGTCAGGGGTATAAAACATGCAGCCGATGCCATTACATCAGTCTTTCTTGCCGTGCGGTGCCCGAAGCAGAAGCAGTTCGCCAGTGCCAGTTGGCCGACTCCTGAAATTTTCGTTTCTGAATTTCAGAACCAAAGTCATCAACTAAAAGCTAAGTACCACGTTGGGGAAACTTTTTCTTGCCCCTTACCGATGTCAGTGAAAGTTTGCATTACTTGTGGTAAGCAAATACCTCATAAGGATTTTATCTGTACTGTATTCCTTGCCTAGGCCCTGACCACAACGTGCCTTGCTGTCGCTTTTGTGCTAACTTTAATCAACGCACGGTTAAACTTCAGTATATTTTTGCTTCTAAATATTTTGGCTCAAGATTTAACTATCCAGAAATGTCTGTTAGCAATCTGACTACTGGAATACCTAAAAAACTCAAAGAAAGAGACCGTCGAGGTCCAAAACCGACTACGCTTATAAGCCAGTCACCAGTTCGCCGGTACTCAGTGAGGCACTTTCGCAGCCCCTCATACCCGCTACTTCTGATCCGCAGGCCTCTACCAAGACCCATTCGGAGTCAGGTATATGCTGCGAGATGCTTCAGTTATGGAACCCACGGATGTCTCTACCTTACATGGGTCCGGAGCCACTGTGCAGACCACCGGATTCTGAGGGTGTTTTCAGGCCTACAGATTTGTATATTAGACCGATGCCATCTTCAAAACTAAGGCCAAAAATCTAAATCTTTTTTTTTTTTAAATGACGCTTGGGCCACATGTGCAGGCCCCATGCATAAAAAACAAATTATCAAAATGTCTGAAGATTTAATTACTCTTATCTGGGGTAGCCATCCCCCTCCTAAGAGGCCTAGTCAAGACATAGAATCCTGTTCAGAAGATTCATACTCAATTTCTTCTGACTCTTCTAATGAACATGATTTGTCAATTCCTACTTATGAGGACTCTGATGCAGAGGATTTCATTCCTTCTGCCTCTCCCCTTGAGGATTTTTCTTTTGGGGAAACTTTACATGCCTTAAGGGAACATTTCCACTGGGAAAGTCATGATTTCTCTAAATCTAAAAAGAGACGGTGGGATTTTCTTCTACTTCCTCAGCATAGGCCTTTGGCTATACCTTCTGTTCTAGACATTGTGGATGATGTTTTATCAGAATCTAGTATGACTCCTGATTCTCTTCCTCTGGCTCCTTGTAAGCCAGACAGATACTAAAGGGTTCCTGACTCCCATAAATTCCTTTTCAAAAACCCTGTTGCTGATCCTGAAACCATTTTTCAGGGTCCCAAGGGCATTAAGGCCTCTTCTGCCAAAAATCAGACTATTCCTGATAGAGATTCCAGGACGCTGGATAGATGGGGTAAGAAGGTTTACACATCTGCAACCTTGGCAATCCGGGCTTTAAACTGTCAATTTCATATGCTTAAATATCAACAGCATATCATGGGACTACTTAAACAGAAAATGATGTTGATCTCTGACTGTGTGGAAAATAATGAATTGCAGGACTTATTGCATTCAGCAGAACAAGTTGGAAAACATACTTTGCAATGTGGTTTTGATTCCTTGGAGGCCTCTTGCAGGGCTGCTGTAACTGGATCTGTGCTAAGAAGGCATGCTTGGCTCAGAGCAAGCTCTGCCTGACCATGTTAAAGCAAAATTGTTGGATGATCCTTTACAACAGGACCATCTCTTTGGTAATAAGGCTAAAGAAGTGTTAAAAAAGATGGAAGATAAAGCTAAGTCTATGCAAAGTGTGATAGATTTCTTACAAGTGCAACCTCCAAGATTTAGTAGGCACTGGCCTACTAAGAAATGGTCCTTTTCAGTCCCCTCGAGCCGCTCAAGTCAAATCAAGACATTCCAAAGGCTCCAGGTTTCAGTCACAAGGGACCTTTAGGACAAAACAATGGGGTGCCTCCACCTCCAAATCTGGAAGCAACAAGGCACCTCCCTATGGTAAACAGTCTCAATGACTTCCCTCTACGATCACCAAGCACTTAACTCTTAGCTGCCCCTTTGGGGGGAAAACTAGCACTTCATGCAAGAAACTGGCAACATATTACCCATGACAAATGTTTTTTAAATGTAGTATCCCAGGGATACAGGTTTCACTTCCACATGTTGCCAATCCCAGACTGATAGCCAGATCTGCCCCCAAATCAATGGGCAGAGGCCCAGAACAAGTTGGAAAACATACTTTGCAATGTGGTTTTGATTCCTTGGAGGCCTCTTGCAGGGCTGCTGTAACTGGATCTGTACCAGAAGAGGAAAGGGGACAAGGTTTCTATTCCAGACTTTTCCTGGTACCCAGAAAAGACAAATCATGGCATCCAATTCTGGACTTAACCACTCTAAACACATTTCTGGGCATACCAACATTCAAGATGCTGACTCTTCAACAGTTACTACCTATGCTAGGCAAAGATGCCTGGTTGGTAACTCTAGACTTAAGAGGCTTACCTCCATATCCCAATCAGGGAATCTTGCAGAAGATACCTCCGCTTCAAAGCAGGCTACTTGCATTACCAGTTGTCTTCACTGCCCTTGGGCTTATCTACTGCGTCCAGGGTCTTCACAAAGTGCCCGGCACCAGTAATTGCATTTTGCAGGCAAAGAAATATTCAAATATATCCATACATGGACGATTATCTAATTCAGGCAGAAAACAAGGACATTCTTCTAAAGCATCTGGCGTTTGTAAAAAGGGTTCTAACTTGTCTAGGGTACACCATAAACGAAAAGAAATCACAACTGGTACCCTTTCAAAAGATTACATTCCTGGGTGCAAGCTTGAATACAACTGCCCAGATCACTTGCCTTATGCCAGAAAAACAAATTCATTTGATGACTTATTTCAAAAAGGTGGCCACAAAATCCCTGCTATCTGCAAGACAAATTCTGCAGGCCTTTGGGTACATGGCCTCCTGCATTCTTCTAATTCCATATGCAAGACTGCATATGAGGTAACTTCAGTGGTACTTAAAAAGTTTATGGAGTCAACATTGTCACAGCCTGCAAACAATGATTCCTAATATACCTTGCCTGCAACTAGAGTTCCTATTGTGAGCAGAGGCCTGCCACCAAAACGAAGGACTACCATTCACTGCACCCCCTGCTGCCCAAACCCTAACAAACGCATCAGACTATGCTTGGGGGCTCAACTGTCAGGTAAGTGCATTCAGGGCAAATGGAGCCCAAATCAAATGCACCTACATATCAATCAGAAAGAAATGCTAGCTGTACAGAATGCTCTGACAGCCTTCAAGGACTACCTTCATCCAGGACAACAACTGATACAGACAACACCACAGTTATATGTGGTACATAAGAAAGCAGGGGGGTACACATTCCTACCCCCTTTGCAAACTAGCCATGGCGTTGTGGAACACTGCCTTGACTTATCAGATACAACTACAAGCTCAGTTCCTGCCTGGAAAGCTAAATACTCTGGCAGATGAACTAAGCAGAAATCTTATGGACCCACACGAATGGAAACTGGAACCACAAGTTTTCTACATGTTGACACGCAAATGGGGTAACCCAGACATAGATCTTTTTGCCTCACCCCAGAACTATCAGTTGGACAAATTCTGCACAAGAATTCATCCCAAAAAAGCTTGGAAAGTGGATGCTCTATCAGTCTATGCTTTTCCCCCTCTGCTCTACAAAGTTCTGCTAAAAGTTAAACAGGACAAACCAAAAATAGTTCTGAATGCTCCAGACTGGCCTCTCCAACACTGGTACCCACTCCTGCACAATGTGTCGCACCTTCCTCCGTGACACCTGCCTCAGACACCTTACCTACTCTCTCAGCAGAACTACCAAATTCTGCACACACTGCTCCAAACTTTGAATCTTGCATCGTGGCTAATCAACTAATTTCACCCTTGACATCCCTCAGCAAACCAGTGATGGATGTAATTTTGGAGGCTAGAAGACCTAGTACTAGAAAATGTTATGCTGACAAATGGAAAAGATTCTGTGTCTGGAACCTATCATAAGGAATAAGCACAGCAATGCCCAATATTCCTCAGATTCTGCAATACTTAACTGAGATGCTTCACAAGGGCCTGTCCTTTTCTACCATAAAAATCCATGCCTCTGCCATTTCAGCTCATTACAACACAGAACCTCCCCTCTTCTCTCATCCTCTGCTAAAGCAATATCTCAGAGGGGCCATAAACTTAAGACCTCCCAGGAGAGCACCAACTCCTGCATGAGACCTTAGTTTTGTTTTGCTACTGCAGACCTAAAATTTCTCTCCTGGAAAACAGCTTTCCTTTTAGCAGTCACTTCAGCTTGAAGGATTTCGGAATTACAGGCTCTTATGGCAGTGTAGCCTTTCATTATTTTTCATCCGGACAGGGTGTCTCTCAGGACCAATACATCCTTCATGTCTAAGGTGGTATCCAGTGTGGCTGTTAATCAAACCATTCATCTGTCAACTTTCTTCCCCAATCCACAGAACTAGGGTGAGCGGATTCTGCATTCATTGGATGTACACAGACAACTTGGATTCTACTTGAACAGGACGAAATTTCTAAGAAAATCAAAACAGCTATTGGTGGCATTTGTTGCAGAGGGAAGGGCTATTTCAAAGCAGACTATTTCCAAATGGATAAGCCATTGTATTCGTTTCTGCTTATATGCACCATGGTAAACCGATCCCTAAGGGGATCAGGTCTCATTTCACCAGGGCTGCATCTACTTTTGCAGCCTTTCTCAGAGGGGTTCCTACCAGAGACATTCTAGAAGCTGCTACCTGGAGCTCAGTTCATAGATTCACCAAACATTACCATTTATTTCTCTCCTCTAAATCCAGAGCTGGCTTTGCCACTGCTGTCCTGCAGGGTCTTTTAGCTGTTCCTAATGCTGTATAAATTCGTCCACCCCAACCATAGCTTTGGGATTCTACCCAAATGGAATGACTACAACAGTGAAACATGAACATATTACAGTTGTGTACACTTACCATAAATGTAGATGTTAGAGTGTATTCACTGTTGCAGTCCAGGTTAACTACCCTCCAGCCCCCTGATTTTTCTCTTACTATACCTCTCCTTCCTTTTATTATGCTTAAAAGCCTTTTTGGGTGTATTTGCTTTTGTTTGGAGGTATAGTTTTACATTATATGCACATGCACACACACACACACACACACATATACATATACATATATATATATATATATATATATATATATATATATATATATATATATATATAAATTTTTTTTTTTGCTCTATTTGGGGGGCACCTGACATCTGGGGCAAGAAAAACTGATGTAATGGTGTCGACTGCATGTTTTCTACCCCTGACGACCTGACTTCATGGAAGAAGGGACAGCAACCGACGCAGGACCCAAGACTTTGTTAATCAGGCCAACTGAGGGCAACCTGCCAGCAGATTACCCAAATGTAATGAATGCAACAGTGAATGCACTCTAACATCTACATTTATGGTAAGTGTACACAAGTGTACTTTATTATGGCTGATCAGAGAGAAAAACAGAAGTCTGATTTTCAAAAGTGCCCAAAATGTGGGCAGAAAATGTCTATTACTGACTCCCAAGTCATTTGTGTTTATTGCTTGGGCCCAGTTCATCTTCAGGAAGATTGCTTTATCTGCCGTTCCTTGAAGCCAGATTACAGGAGTCCTTGGACAAGGCGGACCAGACTTTAAAGTCGTAGAAGGGGTTGAAGTCCTCCAAAGCTTCCTCGGAGCCAAAATTTTTGGGTCCGAGCCTTGCTGTGAAGGTGCGGTCTCTGGCTTTGCAGTCTTCGGAGCCGTGCACCAAGTCAGTGTTTTGGAGCCGGTTTCAGAGACCTTAAGGTCACCCATTCTGCAATTGGTGGCATCGGTTCCTTTGACTCATTCGAGAACCCTCTCCGATGTGGATGTGTGGTGCAGAGGCTTCTCGAGAACCCGTCCCTGACCAAATTATTATCTGCTTCGACCCAACTGGTTTTGGAGCCCAAGACCACCATACCTGCTGTGAGTACTCCTCCTCCGTGCTGAGCCTGGCCTTCTTAGCCAGGGGAGGGGGATCTGATGATGTGGAGCTTTCGGAGCTGAGGCCTGTTCCAGTGCTATCAGCTCCGTCAACACTGTCTTCAGTGCCATTTGAAGAGTCTGGGAGCCGACACTCTCTGGACGGCTCCTGGGGGGAGAGTTGAACCAATGCATCAATTTAACCCTTCCTCTCGGAGTGTTGGCTTAGATGAGCTCAGCTCCTTCCTCTGGGTCGGAGCCCACGGTCTCGGAGCCGGGGAGGTTGCCGGCTTCTTCGGGTCAGAGCAGTGGAGCCTTCGATGCTATGAGGAGGGTTTTGTCTTCCAAGACTCACAAGTCATCAGGGCCCTCCTCCTCCCCTAAAGTGTCGCTTTCTCCCTCTACATCGCAGGTCCTCGTGAAGCTCAGAGAATCAGAGCCTCGGGTAACCCCATTGGGTGACCCATGTTCTACTGAGACCTCACCAGAAGCCCCCACTGATTAGGTTCTCAGGAAGAAACTTTGCAAGAGGAGGCATTTATACTCCCCACAGGAGTCTCGTATATCAGACACCGACTTAGAGGAGTCAGAAGGGTCCCCACGGTCCCCCTCGGAGGATATCTCCTTTGCTGATATCCTTGAGATCCTTAAGCAGAGGCACTGGCAGTCCGTTAGCCCTACTGAGGATGAATCGGTGCTCCTGAAGGCCTTTGGGTCTCAACCTTCCACATCCTGGGTGACTCCGCCCTTCGATGGACTAATGAAATTGGTTGCTCGAAGGACGTGAGAGTCTCCTTATACTATGGAACCTTTCCCTTGGAGGCCCAACAAGTTTATTACGTCCCCCCAAGATAAGATGTTCCTCACTAAGGGAGTGCCAGTTGATGCCATGGTGGTGGCGGTGTCCCCCAAGAAAGAGATGTCTGAAACCTGTTCTACTGTCCATCCTCCTAATAGAGATTCCAAGACTGTGGACAGGTACAGGAAACGCATATTTAGTTATGCGACCTTTGCTATGTGATCGATCAAATACTTGACTCATTTTACCCATCTTCAAAGAGATCTCCTAAAAGAGCTCAGAGATGCTCTGCAAAGTAGTACAGATGGAGGTGTTTCTGAGAAGGTGACAGCCCAGCTTAATACCCTTAATTCCATAGTTAACTCGTCCATGCGGCTCATTTCCTATGCAGCCGATGGTTCGAGTTGGGCAGCGGGCTCAGCAATAGCTCTTAGGAGACATTCCTGGATGCAGTCATGCTCCTTTGTGGAAGCCTTCAAGTCTTCTTTCGTTAACACCCCATTCGATGGCTCGTTTCTTTTTGGGCCTAAAGTCAAGGATACTCTCACTAGGTGGAGTAAGAAGGAGAGACTATCTGCTGTAGGATAGAGATGCCATAGGATTCCATATTTTATCCTTGGATCTGCTGTCCTGACAGTCTTGGGGAGACATGGTTACACATTCCAGTAGGGCTATGGGATACCTATGTTGCTCTTAAAGGGGTGATCACTAAGGACTTTTCTTAAGCCTCTACTTGGTTCTGTGTTCATACCTTCACCAAACATTGCCATCTTCCTACCTGTACCAAGTCCAGACCAGGGTTTTCCACTGTCATTTTGCAGGCATCCTTGCCTCTCCTTAGTCCTTTTGTCCACCCTCCTTTCAGCTTTGGGAGGCATCCCACAAGTCAGGACTTCAACAATGAAACACTAACATAGTACATCTGTATACTCTTGACATAAATGTAGCTGTTTGAGTGTATTCACTGTTGCAGTATTCTTTCTCTTCTTCCTTCTCCTTTTGCCTATGGGATATGCTTGGACATTCTCTTTCACTGGCAGGGTTTCTTCCTCCTCCAATATGCTTACCCTGAAGCCTAGCATCCGAGACCCCTGACCTTAAAGACATACTGGGGATGTTCTACTTGTTGTGGACAAGACAGTACTGAGGTGATGGTGCTGGCTGTTTCTTTTTATACCCAGACGTAGTGATGTCAGACAGGGTGTTTGCCAGTTGCAGAAGGCTGAAAAGCCTCCTTTCTAGACAGACCCACTTCAGTCTCCTTTTCACCTTGGTCCAGACGTTCCCTGTTTACATGTGGCTGTATTTATCCCTCTCTGCTATTGTGGGCATTCATTACCTCAGATAAATGGGTCTTGCCTTTAATACAAATTTGTTACAGAATGTCTTGGAAGGAGTTTTCATCCCTGAGGGATATTCTTTCAATTCTGCAAATCATTCTAATCTCATCTCTCCCTGGGTGAAGGAACTGATTTCTCAGGGGACTATAGAACCTATCCC
The DNA here is from genome assembly GCF_019279795.1 of Protopterus annectens. Taxonomy (NCBI): domain Eukaryota; kingdom Metazoa; phylum Chordata; order Ceratodontiformes; family Protopteridae; genus Protopterus; species Protopterus annectens. The sequence continues at coordinate 1,518,430,731 of NC_056746.1, forward strand.
TATTCAGGCCCAGGGAAAGGGATTCTACACAGGGTTATTCCCAGTCCCTTGGAAAGAAGGAACATGAGAACCCATTCTGTTTGTCGTCTTAACACTTTTTAAAAACTTTGATTCTTCAGTATGCTTTCTCTCCATACCCTACTTCCCCTTTTTCTTTTTAAGGCCTTTTTTGGTCATTCTATGTCTGAAGCGTCCATATCAGCACTTCCCTGTGCTCTTGGTGTGCAGGAAATTTCTCAGGTTTTCCAGATCTTTATCAAACTTTCACTTCTTAGGTTTACCTTTTGGCATATCTTTAGCTCACAGAGTCTTCTCAAAATGCGTAGCTCTGGCTTTAGCCTTCTACACAACCCAGGGGATACAATTTTTTGCCTCCTTGAATGACTTTATTCACATTTTGTTCATGGAAATACTGATGATGAATCTCAAATTCATGATGTCTCTTCTGAAAAGACTGGGATTCATTTTCAACCTAAGGAAGTCTTAACTACCCCTCCCCCAAAGCACATAAAATTTCTTAGGTTGCAGGCTCATTACACAGTCAATAACAGCCTTCCTCCCTCATTGGAAAAATTCTCTCTCTACTACCAGTCTTAGAATCTCTGTTATGGTCATAGAGCAGGAAAAGAGAGCCCTGGAATACATGGCTACTGCACTTCTGATGGTGACTTATTCCAGATTGCACTTTAAGAAAGTCCAGTGGTACCTTAAGTCTCTGGTCTCAATACAGTTTCCATCCTAGTACCTCCCTACAGACTTGTCTCCACTATCCTGGAGTGCACAGGCAGTGGTCTGTCACAAAAATTAAGAAACACATCAGTGTGAGTTTAGTCCCCCCCCCCCCCCCAAAGTGTTTCTAGACAGCACTGCAGTCATGGGATACGTCAGCAAACAGGTGGGACCAAGTCTTACCAGCTATGCAGGCATGGGACATAGTCGTAGAATGAAAGTTGTCCCTTCATTCAGTTTACATTCCTTTAGTGAACAGTGCCCTTGAAGACAGCCTCAGCAGAACCAGAGAAGACCCCCCCCCCCGACTCCATGAATGGATGTTGCACAGAGGCCTTTTTGAAGAGTCCACAAAATGAATTACACCACAAATAGATTTTTTGCTTCCAGTCAGAACAGACAACTCTTGACTGTTGTGCTGCTGGACCCCTTGTCTCCAGGCCCGAAAAGTGAATGCCATGCCCTTCAACTAGGGGAGAAGTTCTTGTTTGCCATCTCCCCCTTTCTCTGATCCCAGAGGTTCTTTTGAAGATCCAGACTAATCCAAAAGTCTTGCTAATGACTCCTTTGTGGCCCATGTAGAATTGGTACCCTCCTCCTACATCATCTGGCCAGGGGCAATCACTTTACCCACAGAATGGACTTAAAATAAGGGGTCCTTGACTTCACCCCACCCTTTAGATTCTCAAGTCTGAGACTCTGGGTTATAGAATTTTAATTATCTTTAGACACCAGTTCTCCAAATGCACTCCAGGAGGTGAGAAAATATACACTTTGTTTTTCACTTGGGCATGTAAGATTTTCATTCTCCATATGGTGTCACAAAAAAGAAAAAAACTCTTTTTGTTGGGTATACCTACTGTTCTGTCATAATGTGTATAAGCTACTTAAATAGTCTAGCCTACTCATCCATCAAAGCCCACTTATCTGCTTTCATGCATTTAAATGCACTATTGCTTTCTAGAATTGAGGTCCAGCAGTTCTTAGAAAGTGTCCTTTATCTAAACTTTCCCAAGAAAGCCATTCTCCCTCCCTGGTAGTTAATTTTTGTTTTGTAAAAACTTTTCCTGCCAGCTTTTGAACTAGCAGCTTCAGTTCATCTTAAATTTTGCATGTGGCAAACAGGTCTACTGTTCACTCTCCACAAGAAGAGTCTGAGTTACAAGCTCTTTGGTAACCCTTCTTTTCCTTGTTTTCCATAAGGATTGGGTTTCCTTAAGGACTAACCCGTCCTTTAAGCCAAAACTAGTGAATGAGCAGTCTCTGAACCAAGCCGTTCATTTACCATTCAACTCTCAAAACAGAAGTGAGATGATATTTTACTCCCTGGATGTATACAAGCAGCTGTGGTTTTACTTGGTGAAAGCTAAACCTTTCAGAAAGCCTGCCACCTTTCAGGAGGATAAACTGGGAAGCCTAATTTCTAAAAGACCCATCTCCAACAGGATTTTTAAGTCCATTTCCTTCTTTTACACCTTCAGTGGTAAAAACCTGCTAGCCACTTTCAAGGCACATTCCACCAGAGCAATCTTCTCTCTGGTACTTTCTTCCAAGGCATTGGTTCCAGAGCCGTTGTGGATGCTGTCATTTGGACTTTTATTAAGAGTAGATGCTGCTTCCAGGTATAGGGCCTCCTTTTCTAGATCTGTTCTCATCCTTTTGCTTAATCCTAGCTCCCTCAGCTGTTAGCTTTGGGAATCACCCACAAGTACTGGAATACTGCAGCTGTGATCTAAGGAAGGACATGATAAAGTTGTGTTAGAACTTGGCATATCGGTGGAAATCCAGCTTATTGCTTCCTTTTTTTGTATTGCTTCCCTTTGTCCTCCCATCTTTCCTGTGCTTTGAAGACCGATGTTGGCACTTTCCTTTCCATACGCTTACTTGGACACGTTTCTTTATGCTTTTTTCTCACTCTGTCAAAGGTTCCCTTGGGACTAAATATTCTAAGGCTCTTCGATTCATGCATCAGCTTATGTACCTCTATGCCTGTGGGCTGAGGTCAGATGCCGGATGTTTGGAGCTGTCAAGGATTTTTAGCCTTTTAAATTGCCAGATGTCAAGTTACCCTTACCAGAACATAAGTATTGAAATACTGTGGCACTGATAAGTAGGACATCTGCTGTTGGTAAGCTCTTAAACAATCATACTTTCTCTTGCTGAGTGATCAGTGCAAGTCTGAGTGGATGTTGGCTGTGATTTCTCACAACAGCTGCATCTGCTGGTTAAACATGCAATCCTCCCCTTGTGTGCTCTTTATTTCATTTTTCTTCTTGAACAGTTTAGGTTTTGGTCCGTGCTATTTTCTGCATACGTTCCTTTTAATATCCCTGCCCCTATTGAGAGAAGGGTTGCAGATGTTCTTAGTGTTTCACTGTTGCAGTTATCACATGGGTTATCTGCCTGTGGGTAGCCATCAGTCGGCCTGAATACCAGAGACCTTGGTATTTTTGCTTCTGATGCTGTTGCTTCTTCCCTGATGTCAGGTTGTCACAGGTATAAAAGCAGGCAGCCGACGACATTACATCAGTCTTTCTTGCCGAGGAGGAGCCAGAAGCAGAAGCAGTTCGCAAGTGCCGGTCGGCCGCTACCTGAATTTTGGTTAGCTTTAGAAGACCTCAGTATAATTAAATTCAAAGTATCCCATTGGGGATCCCTTTTTCATGGTCTTACCGGTCAGAAAAAGTTGATTATTGTCTTGTCTGTGTAAAGCAAGTACCTCAGAGATTTTTTTTCTTACTGCGTCACCTGTTTAGGCCCAGCAAATACCTCAGAGATTTTCATTCTTAATGATTCATCTGTTTAGGCCCAGACCACAACGTCCCTCGCTGTCGATTTTGTGCCCTGTTTAACGCCCAAACCATTCGTTGTTGGGCTCTCTTGTCATTAAATTCTTTTGCGCTCTATCTCCGTATTCTGAAATGACTACGGTAAGCCATCTGACTACTGATGATCTGAAAAAACGTAAGGATCAAGACAGACCGCATAGGTCCAAAACTGCAGACGACACTTCCGTTAAGCTAGTCGCCAGTCCGCCAGTACTCAGTGAGGTGCCTTTGCAGCCCCTGATGCCTGTTTCTATAGATTTGCAGGCCTCTGCTGATACCCATTCAGAGTCCGGTATGTCGCGAGATGATACTTCGACTATGGAACCAGCGGATGTAGCTACCTTGGATGGGTCCGGAGCCGCTGTGCAGGCACCTTCTTCTGAAGCAGTTTTTCGTTCTACCGATGTTCGAAACAGACGACTTCATTTCTAACCAAAACTACTGAGTTTCTTAGGCCCAGAGTATGCACTACACATAGAAAACTGACCAAAGCACATGCTCAGGCACCCATGCCACAAAAACAAATGCTTAGAATGGCTGAAGGCCTTATTATGTTGATTAAGGGAAGTCAGTCTTCTCCTGCTAAGAGACAAAGAATCCAGTCCCCTTCAGGTTCTGCAGATCTGGAGTCCGATGACTCTGACCTTTCTGATTATGAAGACGCATGCCCTTATCAGCCTATGAAGATCCAAATGCAGAGGAATCCATTCCCTCTGCCTCCCCTCCAGAGGATTTTTCTTTTGGTGAAACCTTGCATACTTTATGGGAGCATTTCTATTGGGAATGCCCAAGACTATCCTCAGTCCAAAAAGAAGACTCTGAGAATTTTTAGAATTGCCTTAGCACAGGCCTTTAGCTATACCCCCTGTTCTGGATGTTGTGGATGATGTTTTCATGGAATCCAGTCTTACTCCTGACACTTCACCTCCTGCCCCTAGGAAACCAGGTAGGTACTACAGAGTACCTGATATGCACAAGTTTCTTTTCAAGAACCCTATTGCTGACCCTGAGATAATTTCCCAGGGGGCCTAAAGGTATTAAGGCTACTACAGCCAAGAATCTCACCCCTTTGGACAGGGATTGCAGAGCTTTGGACAGATGGGGTAAGGAGGTATATACCTCTGCAACTCTTGCTAACAGGGCATTGAATTGCCAGTTTCACATGGTGAAATACCAGCAACATATGGAACTTAAAAAGTTGTAACTTTTCCAGATTGTGCAGAAAACAAAGAATTGCAGGAGCTATGCACTCTGCAAATCAGGTCAGTAAGCATAATTTGCAGTGTGGCTTTGATGTCCTAGAAGCATCTTTCAGGGCAGCAGTCATTGTCTCTGTAGTGAGAAGACGCGCTTGGCTGAAGGAGCAGACCTTGCCAGATCATGTCAAATCTGAATTACTAGACACCGCTTTGAATAAGGACTGTTTATTTGGCACCAGTGCAGAAGAGGTTCATGAAAAGATGGAAGAAAAAGCTAAATCTATGCTGACTGTTAAATAATTCCTACAAGCGCAACCCCCTAGATTCAGTAGGCATTGCCCTTCAAAACACTGGTCCTTTCCAGCCCCCTCCAGGCCTTCCCAAACAAGACCCAGGAGTAACAGACCACTCAGACTCCAGTCTCACGGTATGCGAAGATCTAAGCAATGGAGTGCCCCCACCCCTAAAGCAGGGAGTGGTAAGCCACCTCCTTATGGAAAAAGCTCACAATGACGACTTCACTTTATTTCCCAGCCCTGCCCAATTGCTTGTGCCCCTGGGAAGAAAACTTGCCTTTCATGCAAAAAGCTGGATGTCTTAGGTTCGTAGGTTGGTACTAGGCCATCAGCCCTAGGGCCTAGACAAGCCTAGCCAAAACAATTCCCTGGCTATTTCTTCCCACACAATTTACTTCCCTGGACCCCTGTCTAGCAGGGTGACTGACGTGATCCCTGGGGTGAATTTCCTTTCTCCCATCCAATCGTCAAGGTTCCTTTTGAAGAGGGCCAAAGAGGCTCTCTGCTTGACATGTCTAGGGAGTCTCTGGGTCAGGAACCTATCCCTCCAGCAGGTTTTGTTTACTGGGATGACAAGGTTTAGATCCCTGGAGCCTGTGGCTCTGACGGATTGGGATTTGTTTGTGTAGCATGTCCAACAGCTCTGGATTTGACATGGACTTGTATGTTAAGCAGAGATCCTCTGAGTAGACTATGTGCGACAGAGTATAGCTGGAGTTTTTTAAAGGCAGTCAGCGTAGAGCATCTGCTTTAGGCCTGTGATTCTTTTAGTGAGGTATTTCTGCGGCCTTTCCAGTTGTTGCAGATGTCTTGAGAGATACATACCAAATGGGGCATTGTATTCTATAATGGGTCTAATGAGGGGTGAGTACAGTGGGACAATGACCTCCTTTTTCTGCATGAAATTACCTTAGTGATGAGGTGTGCCACATAGGATTTCCTGACTGTTGTGGTGATGTGGTTATCAAAGGTGAGACCACTGTCAACCTGTGTCCCCAAGTCTCTCATCACACTTTCGGTGTTTAGTGTACTGCAACCTATGTGGTAATTCATGGGTACATGTTTTTTCCGCAGAGGGAATAACCATACATTTCTTGGCATTGAGCTTGAGCCCATGGCTCTGGCACCAAGCATCTGTTTCTGTAAGTCCCTTTTGTAGAGTATCCACATCATTTGGAGATTCAATAATGGCTCACAGTTCGCAGTCATCTGCGAACTTTGTTAGCCAAAGTCCCTTAGTGTTGGCCTGTACTTCAGAGAAGTAGATGCCAAACAAGAGCAGTCCCAGGACTGAACACTGAGGTACTCCACTTGTCTGGAGATGGATATGGAGTCTTCTACTTTTACAGTTTGGGTTCTGTCAGTAAGCCAGTTGGCAACCCATCGAGTGACGTAGGGATTAATGCCCAGCTTAGTAAGTTTATCTATGATTCCAGAGTGGGGGATGGTGTCAAAGGCCTTGGCAAGGTCAAGATAGGCTGTGTGGACTGTCTAACCCTCTGCCACAGCTCTGGTGACTGATTTGAAGAAATCAATCGGGTTTAGGAGACAAGATCCGGCCCTTCATGAATCCATACTGGGTGGGGTCCAAGGTTGCAAATGTCTTTGTGTACAAGTTCAGGCTCATCAGACTGATGGGGGGCGGTATTTCCCAGGATCCAAGGTGGATCCCCCCCCTTGTGGAGTGGGATAACTGTAGCTGTGCGCCACTCAGTGGGCACGAAGCCTGAGGTGAGGCTATGATTAATCATGACACTTAGGTGAGGTACCAGTTCATTTTGTAGTTCATGTAGTGCACAGCCCAGGATGTCATCTGGTCCCATGGATGCTGCATTCTTAGCTTTGGAGAGTATGTTTTTTACCTGTGTGGCCGTTAATACTGGAATTTGGCAGTCTTCCGGTATTGAGATGGGCTGTTTAGGGGTGAGAGGGGGTGAATGGCACTGAATCGATCTGCCAGGATATTGGCAATATCCTTGGGAGCAGTATATTTAATGCCATTCTGTTGTAGCCCAGAGCAGATCTGAGCAATGCCATTTAGATTCTTGACATATTTATAAAATGCCTTGTGGTTGTCTTTGGAATCTTTGGCAATTTTATTTTCGTAACTATCTTTGGAGGATTTTATGAGGGATCTCAGCTTCTTACTGAAGCTGTTAAGGGAGTTTTTTGTATCCTGGGATTTTTCCTCTTTTTCTGCAATAGTTTCTTCCTTTTATAGTAAAGTTTGTTTATGGCAGGGGACCACCAGATTGGCTTCCTTTTTTTGGAAGAGAGTATCTTTGTTCTGTTTGGGATGGCACAATTCATACGTGAGTGGATGTGCTCATACCATGCCTTAGTGTAGGATTCAACAGTCGAACTTTCAGTTCCCGTCTGCATGGGTTTCATGAAGTTTGTCGCTTCCGACTTGAGTAGCATGAAGTTGGCTTTGGAGAAGTTTTTTTATGTAGGTTTCCTTACTAAGGGTGGGATTGTGGATGTTAAGGGTGATTAGCTTATGGTCAGACCTGACCAACGAGGGGGTTGACCATAGGTGTGGAGCATCGATTTCCCATGTTGGTAATGACCAGATCTAGGATATTTGAGCCCCCAGTGGGACTATGGATTAGTTGATCCAGGGCATTGGAATTTATGAATTCTAAGAACAGTTGGGCAAAGGTGCTGGTACACTAGTAGTTTTCCCAGTTAATGGTAGGGTAGTTGAAATCACCCAGTATTAGGGTGTTTGATTGTATTTTAATATTTTCCAGAATGTTTCGAAAGGTGTAGTGAGAATCTTGGGACATGGTGGGGGATCTGTAGCAAACTCCAATTTTGATTGCAGTCTTACCTAGTGTTAGTTGCACCAGGAGAATTTCGGATGCATTGTGTTGTGCAACTAGCCTGGTGGTGTGAATATCCTTGGTGAATTTGGACACTCCTCCACCTTTAGTGTTTCGGTCTTGGTTTGGTGGCCGAAAAGTGTGGTAAGAGTTGTAGCCTGGTATTGCAGGGGTGCTGTGTGGAGCCTTGAACCAGGTGTCTCGGTTACTGCACAGGTATCAATGTTTTCCATTTTTAGGATTGCTTCGAGAGAGTGCATTTTGAGGTTTAGACTTCTAGCATTGTGTAGCATTACCTTGAGATTTTGCATGCTTGTACCAGTTATAGTGGTGGTTTTGTCCTTTGAACTTTGCCTAAAAAAGGCAGTATAGGGGTGGCAAGAACCTTAGCCAGTAACCTGAATCCCAGGGATGACAGTTGCAGACGGTCTCTAGAAAAGCATCGTGGTCTGTCATCCCAGGCAGACATGTCCATCACTCAGGACTGATGGGTCCTCAACATTGTATCCCAGGGGTACAAATTTTATTTCCATTCACTGCCAACCCAAGCGGGTTTCCAGACCTTCCTCTAAACCATTGGGCAGAGGCTCAAAACCTAGTACTTTAACTGCTCAATATCAGAGCTATTCAGCCTGTTCCAGTAGAATAGAGGGGTCAAGGATTCTACTCCATACTTTTTCTGGTACCCAGGACAGAGGGCTCTTGGCGCCCAATCCTGGGTGGGTCTTTCAATTCTCAACACCTTACTGGTGGTACCAAAATTCAAGATGCTTACCCTGCAGCAGCTTCTCCCTATGTTAGCCAGGGATGGCTGATTAGTTACTCTAGACTTAAAAAAAGCCTATCTGCACATCCCCATAAGGGAGACATGCTGGAAGTATCTGTTTCAGGGCAGGGTCTATGCATTATCAGTTCTCTGCACTTCCCTTTGGCTTATCTACTGCGCCCAGGGTATTCACAAAATGCCTGGCTCCAGCCATTGCATACTGCAGGCAGAGAAATATCCAAATTTACCCGTACTTGGACGACTGCCTGATGTAGGCGGACAGTCAGGAATTGCTGCTTCAGCACTTGGCATTTGTAAAAAGCCTTCTTACTTCATTGGGGTACACCAAAGAAAAGAAATCACAACTGGTATTCAGTCAAAAGATTGCATTCCTGGGAGCAAGCTTGGACACAACTTCCCAGATGCCATTCCTCACTTGAGAAAAACACGTCTATCTGACACTACTTCAAACAAATGGACACCAGAACCCAGCTATTTGCAAGAAAAATACTACAAGCCCTAGGGTTCATGCCCTCATGTATACTGCTAATTCCATATGCAAGAAAGCATATGAGGAAATTTCAGTGGTATTTGAAAAGTCTTTGGTGCCAACATTCTCAGGACCTGGAAACAGTCACTCCTGTTATACCTTGTCTAAGGACAGAGTTTCTTTGGTGGGCAGAAGCATGGAACTACAACAAGGGACTGCCTTTTACTCAACCCCACACCACCCAGACCCTGACCACAGAGGCATCAGACTATGCATGGGGGGGTGCACATGGCTGGCAATTCAAAGTCATCTGCACATCAACCAAAAAGAGATGCTAGCTGTACAGAATGCCCTGACAGCTTTCAAATCCCTAATCCTTCCAGGACAACTGCTAAAAACAGACAACACCACAGTTATGTGGTACAACAACAAGCGGGGGGAACCCATTCTTACCCACTCTGCAGGTTAGCCATGCCCCTGTGGAACATGTCCTTGGCAATCCAAGTCCATCTGCAAGCTCAATTCCTGCCAGGCAAGCAAATCTCACTGACAAATGACTTAAGCAGAAATCTCCTAGACCCACATGAGTGGAAACTAGAGCCCAGCACCTTCAACCTTCTGATTCAGAAATGGGAGACCCCAGAGGTGGATCTTGCTGCCTCCCCCTACGACCACCAGCTAAGCAAATTTTGCACTAGGGACCCTCACAGCAGGGCCTGGAAAGTGGATGCCCTATCCTTTCAGTGGGAAAACCTCTCAATCTGTGCCTTTTCTCCTCTGCCCCTTCTCTCAAGAGTATTACTTAAGATAAAACAAGGCAGGCCAAGAACAATTCTGATTGCCCCAGACTGGCTACGCCAGCACTGGTACCCACTCCTGCTCAGTCTGACAATGGTGCCACCCTGGCACCTACACCAGGCTCCAACCCTGGTCTCTCAACAGGAGGGACAGATTTTCAATCCACAGTTGCAAACCCTAAATCTTGCAGCCTGGCTTATTCCTTGAATACTCCACCAGCAACCCTAAGCAAACAGGTGCTGGATGTCATCTTTGAAGCCAGAAGGCCCAGCACAAGGAAATCCTATGCTGATAAGTGGAAAAGGTGCTGTTCTTGGATTCAGTGTAAGGGAAAGTACACATCACTGACTTCCTTACCTCCAATCCTGGATTACCTAGCAGAACTACTCCACAGAGGCCTATCCTCCATTAAGATCCATGCCTCTGCCATCTGGGCTCATTACAGTACTGAGCCACCTCCATTCTCTCACCCTCTCAACAAACAGTTTGAGGGGCAAACAACTTGGGCCACCAAGGAGAGCACGCACTTCTGCTTGGGACCTTAACTTTGTACTGGAAAAGCTCACGCTTCCCCCTTTTGAACCTGCTGCTTCAGCAGAGTTAAAATTCCTCTCTTGGAAAATAGCATTGCTTCTAGCCATCACGTCAGCTAGACGAGTGAGTTACAAGCACTGATGGTTGTGGAACCCTTCATTATTTTCCATGCTGACAGGGTTTCCTTCAGAACTAACCCTTCCTTTATGCCTAAAGTGGTGTCCAGTGTGGCTGTCAACCAATCCATCCTTTTGCCAACCTTCTTCCCTAATCCTTAAAATAAAGGGGAAAGGATCCTGCACTCTTTGGACGTGCACAGGCAGCTCAGATTCTACCTTGATAGGACTAAGTCTTTCAGAAAATCTGACCAGTTGCTAGTCAGCTTTGCAACAGGGGAAGAAGGCAAGGCCATTTCAAAACTAACCATTTCCAAATGGATAGCACACTGCATCCATTTCTGCTACAAGCACCATGGGAAACCAACCCCTCAGGGGGTCAGAACACATTCCACTAGGACTGCATCCACCGCTGCAGCATTTCTCAGGGGAGTCCCTACCAAGGACATCCTGGAAGCTGCTACATGGAGTTCTCTACATACCTTTACCAAGCATTACCACCTGCCTATCTTTTCCAAATCCAGAGCAGGTTTTGCTATAGCAGTCTTGCAAGGCCTACTAGCCAGCCCTAACTCTTCTTGACTTGCCTCCACCCTTCCTCAGCTTTGGGAATCAATGCAAGTGTGAATACTGCAAAAGTGAAACACGAAGAACATAGTACAGTTGTGTACACTTACCGTAAATGTAGATGTTCGAGTGTATTCACTGTTGCAGTCCTGATTTTCCTCCCTCTAGCCCCCTGGTTTTCTCTCTCTCCTCTCCTCTCTATGGCTATTCCTACTGGTATTGGTATTTATTTTTTACTGGTGGTGGTTTCGCCACCATATCCTCGCTCCCTATTTGGGGGCTCCTGACATTTTGGAGCAAGAAAAACTGATGTAATGATGTCAGCTGCTTGTTTTTATACCCTTGATGACCTGACATCAGGGAAGAAGTGACAGAATCCAACACAAAAATACCAAGTCTCTGGTATTTGTGCCGACTGAGGGCTACCTGCAGGCAGATAACCCAAGTGTGACGACTGCAACAGTGACTACACTCTAACATCTACATGTATGGTAAGTGTACACAACTGTACTTTCTACACTGTGCGACAGGGATAAAGTGCTGTGTCATTGGGCAAGTCTGTCTGCTGGCCCTTGCTGTATTCAGTCCACTCGTTTATAGGAGTAGCTGTCTCTAGTGCATGGTCCGTCTTTGACAGAGTTGGTTGCCGTGGCTTTATGGTCTGCTGTGATCCTTTTTTGCAGGCATTGTAATTCCACCTGCAGCTGTGGATATTGAGCCTCTTCTGGCTAAACTTTTCCCTGAAAGTCTACATTCTCGACGTTGTCCTGACCATGCGTTTTGAGCTTTCTGGGGTGATTCTTTAACTGAATTCTTGTGCCTTACCATTTGGGCTTCAAGCTGAGGGGACCTTTCAGGGAGACTCTTTAGCGTTTGCTAGAAGAGGCAAGTGTTAGACTGTCAAAATACCAGCATCCTGGAAGAAAGTGGTGATAGCTGTAATACTTGGAGGGTAAAGATCCATCAGATCCAGCTTCATACCAGGCCCATTTAAATAGTAAACCAGTATTAAAAAGTGTTCATGTCTGTAATGGCTAAAAGAATGACAAAAGTAATGCCAAATTGATAGCTATGGATCATTGCATTTTTGTGAAGGGGAGATAAAACATTTAACAACAGATGTTAAGTTGTCAATCTCGCCTTCATTCTTGCTGGATGGGTTCGGAGCCGATCCTCGGCTCCGACTCGGCACTTGCTGTAGCTCGAGAACTCCTTTTACCAGCTCGAGGCAACCCTATATCCCATGATGCAAGGCGGAACTACCTCAGATCTCGTTTGCCGCTTAGCGAAAGAGGTCTCCTTTGCCAGCTGAGGTAAGTTTTTTCTTAGTCAAATAAGAAAAAGTGTAGTTAGGGGTTTATTTTTCCCTGTTAGTGTAGTCTGTAATTAGTTACAGCCCGCCCTATACCCTAGTTTTCAACCTTTTTATAAACTTTTATAAACTTTATAAGTTTTGTAGTTTAGTCAGGCCTAGTTCCCTTTTGTTATCCCTTCCTGTGTGTTTGTGTAAGGGATTAATTTGTGTGTTTGTTGGGACTGTTTGTGCTATCCTCCTAGGATGTCAAAAGAAGGCAAGGTCTCAGGCTTCAAGAAGTGTGACCAGTGCTGTCAGAAAATGTCTCTGACAGACGGTCACACTTCTTGTGTGTATTGCCTGGGGCCTTTGCACCTGCAGGACTCCTGTGCGTTGTGTCATGCTTTTAGCCAGAGAGTCCTGCAGGAAAGGAGGAACAAACTCATCCTCCGAGGTTTACTTAAACCTGAAGGTTCTCCTCCTAAATCAGGGTCAGGAAAACCTCTTAAGCCACCGAAGGCTCAGGCTACAGTGTCCAAGCCTCCTCCGGTGGCTCCGGCTCCGTCGGAGCCGATATTTGCTCCGGCTGGAGTCGATACTTCTTCTTCTCGAGTAGTGGGTTCGGTGCCGGCTGGCTCCGATACCCTGACTACTGTGGCCTTGTCGGCTCCGGCTGGAGCCGACACTTTATCCAGCATCGGAGCCGGTCCCCCTCTATTATGAGTATCCACTCGGCTCCGGGATCTCCTCTTTTGTCGGAGCGGAGCCATCGGAGCCGATCTTCGAGATCTTCCAGGCTGTCTGACCACGACTTGGAGAGGGTGGTAAGCAAGCTGTTGAAGTCTCAGGCACTGGCCCAAATGCTCCATAGCCCGTCTCAACAGACTTTGGCTATAGCCCCAATTCTTGAACTTCCTCCTCCGACTCCACACCAGAGTTTGGAGCCGGAGCTTCTTGGGACAGCGACTGTTTCGATGCCGGAGCCGACACATCCTTCGGCTCCATCGTCCTCTGCTCCGATCTCCTCCTTGAGACCTTCCTTGGAGGGATCCGGTCGTCGGGTTTCCACTGTCGGCTCCGAGGGAGCTAGTGGCATCGGACCTTTGTCCGACCCCGCTCTCCCTCTCGGGGCTTCGGCTTTGGTAAGCTTGGCGCCGACATCGGCCTCTGAGCCTTCTCTCTCTTTGGAGCCGACCATTCCTGTCTCTTCGGAGCGGGTATGTTCCGGTCTCCCGGGGAGAGGAGCCTTTGAGGTGATGAGGAGTGTCCTGGCCTCTGAGCCTGGTAAACGGTCCATCCCTCTAGCTCCTCCCTCATCAGTGCCTGCAGATGCCTCTTGCTCTCAGGCCCAGGGATCCATCGCCCCAGGTTTCCCCACTGGGAATTTCCTCCTCTTCCGAGGTTTCTCCTGACCCTGCAGGGGAACCCCCTCGGAAGAGGACGTGTAAGAGGAAACACAGACTCCCCTGAGTCTACTACATCTGATACCAACTTAGATGAGTCGGAGGGTTCCCCACGGTCCCCCTCTGAGGATGTCTCCTTTCAGACATCCTTGAGCTCCTCAAACAGAGGGGGAATTGGCCCTCCATTGACCCCTCCGAGGATGAGTCGGTATACCTGGGTGTCTCCGCCTTTCGACCCACTCAAGCAGGTAGTGGCTCGGAAGGCGTGGGCGGCTCCAGATTCTGTGGAACCTGTCCCCAGAAGACCATCCAAGTTCATTACGGCCCCGTCGGATAAACAGTTCCTTTCCAAAGGTGTCTCTGTGGATGCTATGGTGGTGGCGGCGGCCACTAAGAAGGAACTGGCGGATCCTTCAGTACCTGTCCATCCTCCTAACAAGGATTCTAGGACCATGGACAGGTATGGAAAGCAGATGTTTTCTTCAGCGACCTTTGCTATGCGTTCGCTGAATTACCTTTGTCACTTCACCAGGCTTCAACGAGATATTCTCAAGGAACTGGGTTAAGTAGTCCAGGATCCTTCTGCTGCTGGGGCTCAGGAAAAGATTGCCTCACAGCTTGCTATCCTGAATTCCATATCTAACTCCTCCATGCGGCTCATATCTTATGCGGCCGATGGAGCGAGCAGGGCCGCAGGCACAGGAGTTGCTCTTAGATGCCAAGCCTGGATGCGGCTGTGTAATTTTGCAGACCCCTTTAAGGCGTCCTTCACTAATACCCCCTTTGATGGTTCGGCTTTGTTCGGACCTCAAGTGAAGGATACCTTGACCAGGTGTGAGCAGGACGGTAAGACTCTTTCTGCCGTTGGAGTCCGATTTTCCACTCCTTCTAGACCATATCCCAAGGGTCAGAAAGGGGGGAAGATGTGGTTCCGTAAAGCCCAAGGAGCTACACCGGACACACGTGGTCAGTTTACCCCAGAGGCAGAGGGGTAACAATAATAGACGCCCTAGAGGCAGGGGGGGTCCTCAGAACCAGGGCAACAGGGAGTCTCTTCCTGAGAAGCCCTTTCAGCATCCCTGAGGTGTTGCCCGACTGTACACCCTTGGAGGCAGTCGGGGGAAGGATTTCACTGTACCCAGTAGCCTGGCAATCCCTATCCCAAGAGAAGTGGGTACAGTCGATTATATCCGAGGGTTACAAGATCCCCTTCGTAAGGTTTCCGCACTCTACAATCCCTTCCAGACATCTCACCCGGTCAAAGGGATTTGGCAAAACAGGAGGTTTCAAAACTCCTAGAAAAAAGAGCCGTCCAGACAGTGCCGGCAGACCAAGTAGGATCCGGCGTCTACTCAAGATTCTTTTTGGTCCCCAAAAGGACGGGAGAGTGGAGACCAATATTAGACCTCAGCAATCTGAACAGATTTGTCAAGAAGGCAAGATTCCGGATGGTCACTTTTCAGTCCATTCTGCCTTTTCTGGGCAAGGACAACTGGATGTGCTCTATAGACCTTCAGGATGCGTACTATCACATAAAGATTCACAGGCGCTCCAGGAGGTTTCTCCGCTTTCGGCTAGGGACCAGTCATTACCAATTCAGAGCCCTGCCCTTTGGCCTCACTTCAGCCCCCAGAGTGTTTACCAAATGCATGGCAGTGGTCACAGCTCACCTGAGACGTCTAGGATTCCAGGTGTTTCCTTATTTGGACGACTGGCTCCTCTCCGCCACCACCAAGTGTCAGCTTCTTCAGTCCAGAGACTACACCCTTCAGCTTTGCAAGAATCTGGGAATTTCAGTAAATTTCAAAATCTTCTCTGCTGCCTTGCCAATCTATCACCTTTATAGGCAGAGTTAAATATCACAAGATGTTAGCCAGGCTAACAGATCAAAGAATTCTGGACATCCAAAAATTTGTTCGGCTTCTGTTACAAAGCAAAAAGATCAAAGCCAGGTTTGTCCTGAAAGTTCTAGGTCTAATGGCTGCGGCCATTGTTCTTCTACCACTGGCTCGCTTTCACATGCGCCTCCTGCAGTGGATGCTTTTCACGCAGTGGTCATCACAATCTTCCAATGAGACATGAGATATTAGTGACACAGTCGCAGGGCTCATCTGGGCTGGTGGATATCTTCCCTCTTCTTCATCAGGGCCGACCCTTTGTTCCCCTCCTCCAGTTGCCACAGTCACCACGGATGCCTCTCTGATCGGGTGGGGGCATTATCACGGCAGGATGGTCCACGGGACGTGGCAACCCATAGAATACCATCTGCACATAAATGTCCTGGAGATGAGAGCAGTGCTTTTAACGTTGCAAGCCCTCGATGACTTTCTTCCCACGGGGACTATTGCAGTACAGACGGACAACATGTCCGTGGTCTGGTACATCAACAAACAGGGTGGAACCAGGTCCTATCCCTTATGTCGAGAAGCTCTCAGACTTTGGCAATGGGCGATCTCTTCTCAGCGGTTTCTGATAGCAACGCACATCCCCGGCAGGTCCAACCTATTGGCGGACAGGCTAAGCAGATCTATTCTGTTGCCTCACGAGTGGTCTCTCAATCAAGCTGTAGTGGATCAGATTTTTCTGAAGTGGGGGCACTCCTTGTTGCGATCTTTTCGCTACCCCTCAAAACAACAAGTGCCCAGACTATTTCACTCTATTTCCCCTTCCAGGCCAACCCCTGAGAGACTCTCTAACCCAGGATTGGCCTCGGGGACTTCTTTATGCTTTTCCTCCCTTTCCATTGATTCCACAAGTCATTCAGAAAGCCACCGTTTTGAGAGCCAAATTGATCCTCATTGCTCCTTTTTGGCCTCGACAAATTTGGATTCCGTCTGCATCGTCACCTTCTGGTGCAGCCCTGGCATCTGGACCCAGTTCCGGATCTTTTGATCCACCAGTCGGGTCAGCAGCACCGGGCCATTCATTCTCTCAACCTCACTGCTTGGTTGCTCCACTTCCTTCCCTAGCCAGGCTACCAATGATTTCTGACTCAGTCAGAGACATTATAGTGTCTTCTTTGAAGTCGTCCACTAGGACTATTTATGCTAGCAAGTGGCGACGGTTTTCGATTTCGGCAAACTCCAGAAATATTGATCCTTTTACTGCTCCCGTACATTCTGTTTTAGATTTCCTAGCGGAGGTTTTTCATTCGGGATCCTCGTCATCTACAGTCAAAGTACAACTGGCTGCTATTTCCAAGTATCATGTTGGCTTGCATGACAATAACATCATGTCTCATAGATTATGCAAGGCCTTTTTGAGAGGAGTTTTTCTCCTAAAGCCACCTATAAAGCATCCTCCTCCGCAATGGGATCTAAACTTAATGTTGGCATCCTTGATTCTACCTCCCTTCGAACCGTCTGCTTCGTGTTCTTTGAAGTCATTGACGTGGAAAACTATATTTTTACTGGCTGTCACTTCTGCAAGAAGGGTTTCCGAGATTCAAGCTCTCTGTATTCGTTCACCTTATTTGGTTTTTCATAAGGACAGGGTATCGTTAAGAACTAACCCTTCCTTTCTCCCCAAGGTTGTATCTCAATCCAATATTAACCAATCTATAGATCTACCAGTCTTTTTTCCTAACTATTCTGACAGAGCTGAACAGAAATTGCATTTTTTGGATGTCCATCGTCAGCTCAGGTACTACTTGCATAGGACTAAACAAATTAGAAAATCGGACCAATTGTTTGTCTCTTATGCAGAAAACAGGTTAGGTCTTCCAGTTTCTAAAGTGACCTTATCCAGATGGTTGACTTCCACCATCTCCTATGTGTACTCTCTCAGAGGCAAACAACTATCTTCTAAGCCAAAAGCACACTCCACCAGGAGTCTATCCACTTCTGCAGCTTTTCAGGATAGACTTCCCATTGATACCATTTGTGCAGCAGCTACTTGGGCCACGCCTCATACCTTTGTTTCTCATTATAAGTTGGATTTGGCCTCCAGAGATAGGGCCAGTTTTGGTTCCACAGTTCTCAAGAGTCTGTTCCATTGAGCCACCCGGGATACAGGTGCTAGGGACGCGGTCCCATCCAGCAAGAATGAAGGCGAGATTGACAACTTAACATTTAGAAGTTATGTACCTACCATAACGTTCCATGTTAGTTGTCTTCTCTCGCCTTCTTTCTTGCGTACCTCCCTCCTTCCCCCTGGCCTGGACAGATCTTGAAGAGTTCCTAATAGTTTGATGTTAAGTTGTCTATCTCGCCTTCATTCTTGCTGGATGGGTTCGGAGCCGACCTCGGCTCTGACTCGGCCACTCTAAAAGCTCGAGAGTTGGTTCCACCGGCTCGAGGCTCCCCTTATATCCCACAATGCTAGGCGAGAGTTACCCCAGATCTCGTTTGCCGCTACAGCTTCGAGGTTGGTTGTTCTACCGGTTCCTGGTGAGTTTTAGCTTTTTCTATAAAAAGTTACTCTTTTTACCCCTTTTTTAGTTTAATTATTCTTAAATTAGTGTAGTTCATTGAACTTTATCCCCGACCTAATTTTTCCCGTTTCTTGTTTAAAATAACTTTTAGTTCTTCCCTTGGGCCTTAGGCCTTCCCTTCCCTAGGGAGTGTTTGTGTAGTTTACTACTGTTTATTGTACTTTATTTTTAGTATTTTTACTAAAGTTGTTATTCTGACAGGGTATAACTGGTGTGTTTGAGTGTGTGTTTGTGTTCACCAGTTAGGCTATGTCAAAAGAAGCAAAGGTCTCCGGATTCAAGAAGTGTGATGCGTGCTGTCAGAAAATGTCTCTGACAGACGCTCACACTTCTTGTGTCTATTGTCTGGGGTTTGCACCTGCAGGACTCCTGTGCTGTTTGCCATGGCTTCAGCCCCAGGGTCCTGCAGGAAAGAAAAACAAGCTTATTCTGAGAGGCTTGTTGAAGCCTGAGGATTCCCTGTCTGTCTCAACAGGGAAGCCCTCCAAGGCATCGAGGTCTTCGGCTCCGCTTCTGAGCCGAGACCTCAGGTTGTTCAACCTTGCCTTTATCGGCTCCGGCTGGAGCCGATAAGACTCAGTCCACAGTTTCTGTGGCTTCTGCTCCGCCGGAGCCGAGGTTATCGAGGTACCCGTGTCGGCTCCGACAAGATCTTCGGAGCCGACAACCAGAAAGAGGTCTAGGTCACCTTCTCTTGGCTCCGTTCATTCGGCTCCAGGATCTCCCTGCTGTCTGAACGGAGCCAAAGGTCTCATTCCTCTAGGTCATCGAGGCTGTCCGATCATGACCTTCAGAGGGTGGTGAGTCGACTACTCAAGTCCGAGGCACTAGCCCAGATGCTTAAGAGCCCGACTCATCAGTCGGTGCCTGCCCCGGTCCATCAACTCTTTCCTCCTTCGACTCTCTTGAGTTCGGAGCCGGGTCGTGTCGGAACCGAGACTGTGGTCACCTCGGAGCCGAGACAATTGTCTTCGGCTCCGTCTTCTTCCATGGAGGAATCTCGGCGCCGGACTTCCTCGCGGCTCCGAGGGGTGAGTGGCATCGGACCCTTGTCCGACCCCCTCTCCCTCTCGGTGCTTCGGCTGGTGAGTTCGGCTCCGACATCGGCCTCGAGCCATCACTGTCGGTGCCGAGGGGTCCTTAGCTCCTCGGAGCGGGACCTCTGGCTCTGCCTGACAGGGGTGCTTTCGAGGTCATGCGGAGTGTGCTAGAGCCTGGCTCTACTCCACAGTCGGCTCCGTCAGCCCCTCCCTCTATGCTGCCTCAGGGTAAGTCGACTCACTCCCTCATCCCGGACCGCAGAGAGCCAACTCCTCAGGAGCTCCCTTTGGGATTTCATCCTCTTCCGAGGCCTCTCCTGATTTGGCAGAAGAGCCCCTCGGAAGAGGAAGTGCAAGAGGAAGCACATTGACTCACCTGAGTCTATCACGCCGGACACAGATCTGGATGATTCTGAGGGTTCCCCGTTCCCCTTCTGAAGATGTCTCATTTGCAGACATTCTGGAGATCCTTAAACAGAGGGGAAATTGGCCAGCCCTCAACCCTTCGGAGGACGAATCTGTGTATCTTGAGGCGTTTGGCTCGCCCTTCCACCTCCTGGGTGTCCCCCTTGACCCCCTCATGCAGGTGGTTGCTAAAAGGCATGGACGGCTCCTGATTCAGTGGACCCCACTCCCAGGAGACCCTCCAAATTCATCACAGCTCCATCAGACAAGGAATTTTTATCAAAAGGAGTCTCTGTGGATGCTATGGTGGTAGCTGCCGCCATAAAGAAGGAACTGGCCGATCCTTCAGTGCCTGTCCATCCACCTAACAAGGAATCTAGGTCCATGGATAGGTACGGGAAGCGGATGTTCTCCTCAGCGACGTTTACTATGCGTGCTGAATTACCTGTGCCATTTCACTTTCGCCTTCAAAGGGACTTGATCAAAGAAGCGAGTGAAATGCTGAAGGACCCTACAGCTGCGGGTTTCCAAGAGAAAATGAACACGCAGCTGGCTATCCTTAATTCTATTTCCAACTCCTCCATGCGCCTCCTCTCTTATGCGGCCGATGGAGCGAGCAGAGCCAGGAACAGGGGTAGCCTTACGTAGGCACGCCTGGATGCGGCTATGCAATTTTATGGAACCTTTCAAGACGTCTTTCACGAACTCCCCTTTGATGGATCATCTCTTTGGTCCACAAGTGAAAGAAACCCTGACTAGGTGCGAGACTGATGGCAAGACCCTTTCTGCCGTAGGAGTCCGTTTTTCTACTCCTTCTAGGCCTTACCCCAAAGGCCAGAAGGGGGGAAAGATGTGGTTCCGTAAACAATCTCAAGGGACTTCGCCTGACGACAGAGTCGGTTCCCGCCAGAGGCAGAGGGGGAACAACAATGGTAGACGCCGCCCTAGAGGCAGAGGGGTCCGCAGAACCAGGGCAATCGAGAAACGCCTCCGATAAGCCCTTTCAGCATCCCTGAGGTGTTGCCCGACTGCCCATCTTCGGAGGCAGTCGGGGAAGATTGTCACTGTACCCAGAAGCCTGGCTATCCTTGACACAAGACAAATGGGTACAGTCCATCATTTCGAAGGTTATTCTATTCCCTTTCTTCGCTTTTCCAAATCAGTCAAAAATCCCTTCCAGATGTTCCACCCGCTCAAAGGGATATAGCAGCTTTGGAAATTTCAAAACTGCTTGCAAAAGAGCTATTCAGCCAGTGCCAGCAGACCAACTAGGATCCGGAATCTACTCAAGGTTCTTTTTAGTTCCAAAGAAAACGGGACTGGAGACCAATTTTGGATCTCAGTATCTTGAACAGATCGGTCAAGAAAACAAGATTTCGGATGGTCACGCTGCAATCCATTCTTCCCCTATTGGGAAAAGGAAACTGGATGTGCTCTATAGACCTTCAGGACGCGTACTATCACATAAAATGAACAGACGCTCCAGAAGATTCCTCCGCTTCAGGCTGGGAACCAGTCATTTTCAATTCAGGGCCCTGCCCTTTGGTCTCACCACTGCCCCGGTGTTTACCAAATGCATGGCAGTGGTAGCTTCTCACCTGAGACGACAAGGATTCCAGGTGTTTCCATATTTGGACGACTGGCTCCTCACAGCTCCCACCAAGCATCTCCTTCTGATGGCCAGTGATTACACTTTTCGTCTGTCAAAAACTGGGTATCTCAATAAATTGCGAAAAGTCTGTTTTGTCGCCTTGTCGTACTATTACCTACATAGGCGCAAATCTAGATACTGTAAACATGTCTGCAACACTAACGAACCAAAGGATATCAGACATTCAAAGATTGGTATCACTACTTCTCAACAACAACAGAGCCAAAGCCAGGTTAGTTCTAAAGGTGTTGGGAATCATGGCAGCGGCCATACCTCTCCTTCCATTGGCCAGATACCACATGCGGATCCTTCAGTGGATGCTTTTTTCTCAATGGTCATACCAGGAACTTCCAATGTCTCACATCATTATGATCACGCAAGCGTGCAAAAAGCATCTCATGTGGTGGATGTCTTCCCCCCAGCTCCTGTTGGGGAGACCATTTGTTCCACCTCCTCCTGTTGCTACTCTGACAACGGATGCCTCCCTGATCGGGTGGGGGGGGCATTATCAGGGCAGGACAGTCCAGGGCACATGGCAACCAAACGAATGCCACTTGCACATAAATGTTCTGGAGATGAGAGCAGTGCTTTTAGCGTTGCAAGCCCTTCAAGACTCTCTTCCCTTGGGAACGATTGCAATCCAGACAGACAATATGTCTGTAGTGTGGTACATCAACAAACAAGGCGGAACCAGATCATACCCCCTGTGTCGAGAAGCACTCAGACTGTGGCAATGGGCGATTTCTTCTCAGCGTTTTCTGATAGCAACGACATCCCCGGAAGTCCAATCACATTGCGGACAAGTTGAGCAGAGCTATTCTCATGCCTCACGAGTGGTCTCTGAAAGACTCTGTAGTGAGAGAGATTTTTCTCAAGTGGGGTCAGCCTTGCTGCGATCTTTTTGCTACTCCCCAAAACAGCAAGTGCAGCGAATAATTCACTCTATTCCCTTTACCAGGCCAACCCAGCAGGGACGCGCTAGTCCAAGTTTGGCCCCGGGGACTTCTGTATACATTTCCTCCTTTCCCACTGATCTCTCAAGTAATACAGAAAGCTATCGCTCAGAAGGCCTCATTGATCCTCATTGCTCCTTACTGGCCTCGACAAGTGTGGTACCCCTTTCTGCATCGATTTCTTTTGGAGCGACCGTGGAATCTGGACCTAGTTCCAGATCTTTTGATCCATCAGTCGGGTCAGTTTCATCGCTCCTCCCTCTCTGAACCTCACTGCTTGGTTCCTCCACTTCCAACCGTAGCCAGGCTTCCTCAATTATCTCACTCTGTTAGAGATATTTTGATAGCTTCCCATAAATCTTCCACTCGAAAGATTTATTTGAGTAAGTGGAAACGCTTCTCATATTGGGCACAAGGAAAGGACATAGATCCTTTCACCGCTTCCATCCAACTAGTCCTTGATTTTCTTGCTGAACTCTTCCATGCAGGTTCATCTCCATCTACTCTTAAGGTTCAATTGGCAGCTATTTCTAATTTCCATGTGGGTATTTCTGAATCTGCCCTAATGTCCCACAAACTCTGCAAACCCTTTTTGAAAGGAGTTTTTCTTCTCAGACCTCCTGTAAGAAATCCTCCTTCTCCTTGGGACCTAAATTTAGTTCTTGCTTCTTTGATTCTTTCCCCTTTCGAACCTGCAGCTTCATGTTCCTTAAAGTTATTATCATGGAAAACTCTCTTTCTGGTGGCTATCACATCAGCTAGAAGAATTTCAGAACTTCAAGCACTCAGTTGTCATTCTCCTTACCTTGTGTTCCATAAGGACAGAGTTTCCTTACGAACTAACCCGTCCTTTTTGCCTAAGGTGGTTTCAACATCAAATCTAAACCAATGCATTGACCTCCCTGTCTTTTTCCCGGGGTATTCAAATAGGTCTGAACAAAAATTACACTGTCTGGATGTTCATCGTCAATTAAGGTACTACTTGGACAGGACGAAACAATTCGGAAAATCTGATCAGCTGTTTGTCTCCTATCACGGAAAGCAGAAAGGGACTTCCAGTTTCAAAGGTATCTTTATCCAGATGGCTAACATCTCTGATTACCCTTGTTTATGAGATTAGACACCAAAAACTGCCTAATAAGCCTAAAGCCCATTCCACCAGAGCTTTGGCTACTTCTCTAGCCTTCCAAGACAGACTGCCTATTGACACCATTTGTGCAGCGGCTACTTGGGCTACTCCTCACACTTTTATTTCCCATTATAAGTTGGATTTAGCTTCTAGGCATAGAGCTAATTTTGGTTCCACTGTTCTCAGGAGTCTGTTCCGTTAGGCCACCCGGGACAAGGTGCTAGGGACGGTCCCATCCAGCAAGAATGAAGGCGAGATAGACAACTTAACATATAGAAGTTATGTTCTTACCATAACGTTCCATGTTAGTTGTCTTCTTCGCTTCTTCTTGCCCCACCCTCCTTCCCCTGGCCTGGACAGACCTAGAGGAGTTGTGATCGTGACCTCTCTTTCTACCACCTCTTTCTTAGCTATATGCTATTATGCATATTTCTTGTTTCAGGATGTAGGTCACCCTTCTTCTTCCTGTTGTTAGAGGTGGATTCTGTTTTTTACAGTTATACTGTTTCTGTTATAAGCTGGGGTTAGCTTACAAACGAGATCTGAGGTAACTCTCGCCTAGCATTGTGGGATATAAGGGGAGCCTCGAGCCGGTGGAACCAACTCTCGAGCTTTTAGAGTGGCCGAGTCGGAGCCGAGGTCGGCTCCGAACCCATCCAGCAAGAAGGCGGCGAGAAGAAGACAACTAACATGGAACGTTATGGTAAGAACATAACTTCTATTTTCCTCTGGATCTTTGTTATGAGGATTTCTTTTAGGAAACTTTGTTCCTAATTTGGTTAGGATAACCTTTAGCAGGGTAAGTTAGCTGCCAAACGAGATCTGAGGTAGTTCCGCCTTGCATCATGGGATATAGGGTTGCCTCGAGCTGGTAAAAGGAGTTCTCGAGCTAAAGCAGTGCGTGGAGCCGAGGATCGGCTCCGAACCCATCCAGCAAGAAAGAAGGCGAGAGAAGACAACTAACATGGAACGTTATGGTAGGTACATAACTTCTAATTACAGAACATCGATGATCCAGAGGGAAGCAGAATTTAAGAAAACTCTGTTGGTGGATCTTGATGCAGAGAAAGCATTTGACAGACTAAGCTGGGACATTGAGCAGAGCAATAGAAATATTTATATTCCCTGTTAAAACTGTAAGGTTAATTAAGAGGATATATGAGGGATAGGAGGCGAAAATTAAAGTGGGTGGTTTCTTCTCTGATAACTTCTGCTTGAGCACAAGAACCAGGCAGGGGTGTTTTCTTTCCCCTTTATTTGTATTGCATTTAGAGCCAATGGCAAAGAAAATAAGTGAGACTGAGTATAACTGGTATTGTAGTGAAGAAAAGCGAGCTCTATTTGTCGATGTTATTTTGTACTACTGGAAACCAGAAAAGGACATCGGTGCTGTGGAACATTTTGAGATAGTTTCACATCTTTTTCCGGATACTAAATTAATAAAGCTAAAATATGTGCAGTAGCAGTAAATTTATACCCACACACAAATAGCTTCAACAGTATCAATATTCACAGAGACATGATAAAATGAAGTCTTCAGGAGTATGGATTAAAAATGATTCCGGTGTGGCAGCTGAAGATAGGAGGTAAGACTAAACAAAAGATAATACAAAAACTGAGAAATTGGAAGATCTGTTTTATGGCTATGGATTGTAAGATACAAGCAGTTAAAATGTTTTTAGTCCAATACACAGGTCAGGCATATTTTTATCAACCAGAGGAGAAATTATAGATAGCAATTAATGAAGAGCTGAAGGAATTTATCTGGGAGGGTAAGACGGCAAGATTCATGTGGGATGAGCTTAGTTTTCCAGTAGAAGAAGGCGGATTTGGATTACCCGATTTGAAGGGGTATTTCAGAGCTACACACTTAAATTGCCAATGCATAGCACAAGCAGAAACCCAGAATTCCAAGTGAAAAGGGATGATGATGAAATGGGGGGTTCAAGAAACAAGGAGAAACTGAGATTTTGGATGCAGACCTTTAAGGAGAATAACCTTTTTCATACAGAATGTTATATTCATAAAGCTGCAGAAAGTATACTAAGAACTAAGCCAACAGGGGAATGGGGAAAGGAGATTCTGCTGATAGGGATGACTGCCATTAACTCATTACATCCGACTGACATCTCCAGGTGCATCTGCAGTTAGCTCGTATTGACACCTCTAGACATCAAATATTGCTTGTTCATATTTGCATCACTAATTCCAAAAACTATGCTCTATGTACAAGGTTTTAAAATATTTCATCTTAAAGCTTGCACAATGGCTAATTCAACCGCATTAATATCTGACCTCTTTCTAGTGCAGGTAAATGGATATTAGCTGTTTTTATGATATTAATTTATATAGGTATAATTTTCACATTTTTCTAAGTATCTCAACAACCAAATAACAGACAGAACTCCTTAGCCTCACATGACAGCTCTCAGCTAGATGAATAACATACTGCTTTGACAGTATGTATGTAACTTGAGTGTTTGCCGAGATATTTTGAATTGTTTACAAAATATTATAACTGTAATAGTTACTGGGTTTACTGTGACTTATGAAATTTGGTTTAAGACCTAGAACCTAAAGAATACTACCACTATAAAATGAGTTTGTGCTAAAAAGTTTGCCTGTTACACTTTCATAACCCCTATGGTTCCAGAGATATGAACATTTGTTTGAAATGTGAGGATGTCACGAAGGAAGATACTGCCAGCCCATCTGTTTAGAATTTTGTAAATTGTGTCATTTGTAAATAACATAATTTATATGCTTGTGTTATAAATGTATTAGAGCTGTGTGCTATGTATGTATCATACTGTTGCTACAGAAGCGTGTTGAAAACGGTTGTAAAGTACTGAGCTTTAAAAATGTATCCACAGTGTACCCTGCTGGAACAGAACAAAAGTATACATACAGTAATGTAACTGTTTAGATGTATATATTTTAACAATGAAAAATGGAACACAGGAAGTTAATTTCAGAAAAATAGCTGAAAAGTTAAATTACTTTATGACCAAGTAATAAAAGGATGTTACCTTTCAGTTTCACTGCAGTGACAGTGTCTAAAACTAGAGGTTCTCTGCATTGTCTTGCAAGTGTTTTATTGTTTTATGACTTCTGGCAAGTACCAAGATTTGAGGAAAATCCCTTGTGTATGTATTTTCACAGGTAGATGCTAAATGCTACCTGCTGCACTAATGGTTGTTTTTCATCTGGTGTGACGCCCGTGACCTGACCCCAGCAATCAAGGAGCCTCAATCCTCACCGTAACACCAGAGAGGTGTCTCGTATATGAGGAAAGGATAACAAATACACACATTGAAGTGCAATTTCCCTTAAGAGCACACAGATCACAGTCAGTCTGGGGCTGGTTGCTCCCTTGCTCTCCAGGTCCCCAATAAGACTCCCCAATGGCACAGCTATAGGGTCCAAATCTCAGCCAGCTGGGCAAGCTAAAATCTCCAGCACCCTATCTGTCCAACCAGTGCGTCGTGTCCCTGCCCAAGTAGCTGACACACACACTTTGAGACAAGAATTCATACAACCACACAGACACTTCTGGGGAAGGCTGGCACAGGTTCTCCAGCTCTGCCTCGTTTACCCAGACTATATGGTAGTACCGCCTGCTACCACCAAGCTAATATTCATCAGCTACTCAAAGGCCCTTAAAAGGGTGTCCAATTATTACTGTGCAATATTATTATCCAATTGGTAAGTGTGACTAAACAGTTGAGGCTTATTTGGAGTGACTTGAACAGTAAACTCTATAAATATGCAATGTACTCTAGAGCTTAAATTATCTCTACACAAAACAGCCACAGTTAAAAGGGTTTCAAAATATTTAATAATAAATAATGAAAACCACAAGACAATACTTTCTACTACACAGTGCTAGACAAGAGTTCAGAGATCACACAGACATACTTAAAATAATTCAGTAGTACAGTTCTGACATAACAGAAAAACAGTCTAATCTTTCTAGTTCCTAGCTATTTCTAAGTCAAGTCTAAGATAACTTGCATTTGAGCAAGACATGCTGTGAGTTTGGTGGTCAAGACAAAAATGCTTAATCTCTGGTTCTCTGCTTAAATTGAAATTGCAGTTCTGATAAACATTACATCATTCTTCACAACTTCCTGGGGTTCCCAAGCCCAACAAACTGCATCTACATCCTTTTACATCTAGGCAGAAATCAGAGCAGTAAAGGACATTTATGCATGCCAATTCTGGTCATTAACTTTAGCCTTAAAACAGTCGGCAGGAAGCCTTCATCTAGCCCGGCCAGAGCTGAATTGTAAACATCAAAGACAGTCATGAAATGCTTGACTTATTTTTCTTTACAGCAGAGGGCAATGTTACATTTTTTTGCAGTTCAACACTTCACAGCATGTTCTTTCATTTAAGAAAACAACCCTGTATTTCAACTTATATTTACAAATGTCAGAATTATCTATAAAATTCTATCTGGCTAGGCTGACGGCCTTCACATCTGGTATGGAGTCAGATGACAAGAAGTGATGTCGTTCTGTAAGCTATCCCAGTGGTAATATTTGGGATATTAATTTAAGAAATCTCAGAGACTGAGCATTTTGTATTTTGTCTTTGACCTGACAAGAATATTCACGCACCACATCTGCCTGGTTGCTCTGTAAGCAAGTTAGGATGCAGTAATTTCTCTTAGATACAGTCAGTAATGTAGTGAAGTATAGCTTGTATGTTTTCTTTATTTGAGACTGTCCTGCAATGTTTTTAATATTTCCTGTGATTTTGAACTCTGATATAACTGATTATTTACCGAGTATTTTTTATTTATTTATTAAATTTATTTAAACGTTTCATTGTGGCTGATATCTCAGACATATTTGAGTTCAGAGAGTACTTGCATATTTATTTGGTGATACTGTGGGCCACTCCTAATAGCCTTGCTCTTGGTCAAACTACTGTTTGGATTAATAGTAATAGTACACACTAAGATTGGACACTTTATTAAATGCCTTAAAGTAGCTGATAAAGGAATAAAGGACATGGCTGGCTGCAATAAAAACTACCTTATAGTCTGGGCAGAAGGGGGCATAGCTAGTAAACCTGTGCCAGCCTTTCCCGTGTTTGTGTAAATCAAATCTGTGCGTCTGTCAGCTACTTGGTCAGGGATGCAAAGTACTGGTTGGATGGACAGGATGCTGGAGGTATTGGCTTGGCCACTCAGCTGATATATAAACTCTATAGCTGTGCCAGTGGCTAGTCTTATTGGGGATCTGGAGAAAGAGGGAGAAACCAGCCCCAGATTGACTGTGGTCTTTGTGTGTTCTTAAGGGAAATTGCACTTGATTTTGTGTATACTTGTCATCTTCCCAGTGTATGCCCCCCACTGGTGCAAATGGTGAGGATTGAGGCTCCTTGATTCCTGGCCAGTGATGGGGTGTCACAGAGGACATAATTTGATTCTGTCAAAAGGCTTAGGCTGCACCCTTTGGAAGTTATATTGCAAACTTCCTGAGCTCTATCGGAGTGAATGAGTTAAAGATACATACAATATTAAGAGGGGTGTTTTATTGGAGAAAACTGGCAAATGAACCCAAGGTATCAGGATCAAATAAATAGAGGGGAAAGGTAATGGAATGGGAAGATGCCAAGAATTTATTTGGACTGCAGGTTAGAGATTGCTTTCCCCACCAAGGATTGATAGAGTATGGGGAAAGAGAAAAATGAGGGGTTTCTAAATGAAAAGCCAACACTGGTAGAGTTTTAAGTCGAGTCTAGAACAGAAGCTGCTTTTTAAAAAGGAGCAATTAGTAGAGCATATAAAATATTGCATGATAACTATAAGAATCAGTCTCTGAACTCAATTACCAAACTCCCACCACATTTGAACACAAAATATCCATAAAGTGCAACAAATTCTTTACTGCATATATAAAACATATTCCCAACGCTCTCTCTAAACTTGCTCTCAGTGGAGATGTACAACCCCAACCCTGGCCCCACAAACACCAACATCTCCTCAAGCCCCCTTCCAACCAACTCCCCCATCACCCAAATCACAAGCAGCAAAAACCCAAATGACGTCTTCATTATGTCTCTTAACATCGAATTATGTCTAATAAAATCCAAGGCCTCCATGTCTACGTAAGCCTCTTCTCCCCTGACATCCTTATCCTAACTGAATCATAGCTCAAACCTCACATCAAAAGTAAGGAAATACTCCCACTTGGATATAACATCCTGTGTAAGGACAGACTATCCAGAAAAGGAGAGGAGGCGTGGCACTGTTGTAAAAACACCACATCAGTATCCTAATTCTCACTAAATCAGCTCCCCAGTTTGAAAAGCAAGAAATACTGTACACCACCCTCAAATTAAACACTAAAAAATCAGTCAACATCTTAGGGTGCTATTTCTCACCAGACCGAAATATACCTCTCCTTGAAACCCTACTAGACTGGGTCAATCTCTCCCTACCCCAAGAAACTATCATTCTCGGGCACTATAACATCAGTTGGCTATCCTGCAACAGCAACCACCCAGCCCTCTACCTAAATCTCCATGGTTTCTCTCAGCTAATACAACCCCCCACTAGGATCAATAAAAACTCCAATAACAGCACCAATCTTGACTGGGTCTTGGTTAACAAAACTCCTCTCACCTACTTAGTAGGCTGTTTACCTGACTCCCTCAGTGACCATTCCCCAAACTTCCTACTAAAAACCACATTAATGATTGCAAACCCATTACCCACAGACTTACTTGCAACAAAGCTAATTTTAACACCAACTCCTTCAACTCCTCCATCCAGAACGTAAACTGGTCACCTCTAAAGTACCTCGGCCTAGACAAAGCAGTCCATTTCTTTAACATTACCTTCCTCAACATCCTTAACTCGCATGCCCCCTTGAGAAACGCCAAAATCAGAACTAAGAGCTCCCCCTGGCTACAAAAAACCACCAGGGCCTTATGAAAACCAGGGATAAAACATGGGAATGCTGGAGCATAACTAAAAACCCCTCAGATAGGCAACTCTTCCTTGAGCTACGTAACAAGGTCAAAAAAGCAAGTAAAAGCAGACAAAGACGTTTTCTATCAGACGTCCCTAAACTCCTCCCAAAACAACCCCACGCAATTCTGGCCTACAGTTAACTCTATACTCTGCCCAGGAAAAGTAAGCACCCCCCCACCAACCACCCCTCTCTCCACCAGTAGCATTGCTGATTCCTTCAATAAACACTTGACAGAATCTGTTCTATCCCTTACAAAAAAACACTTCCCTACACTAATTCCCCCCTCACCCAACTCAAAATCACCCCTCCCTTCCTTCTTTCTCTCCACAGTACCAACCTCGCACATAAGACTCCTGACAAAACTGAAGCCCACAAGACTAGCAGTTGACCACCTGCCTGCTGAATACCTAAAGAGAGCAGCTGATGTCCTAGCTTATCCTATTTCCATATCTGAATCCTATGTACCCACGTTAAGGAAAATATCACACATCATTCCCTTCCCCAAAGGTGAACCTTCACTGACCTTTCCAACTACCGCCCCATTGCCATCCCCCCCCCCCTACAAGATACTCGAAAATTGCATAAACTTGCAGGTCTCCAAATTCCTCCTTAACAATAACCTCCTCTCCAATACCCAGCATGGTTTCAGATTACACCACAGTACAACTGCTGTCCTCTTCTTCACCAACACTATCCTCCATCACAAAAACAATGGCCTCCTCTCCTCTGCTGTATTTCTGGATCTATCTAAAGCCTTTGACATTGTGTCACACAATCTACTACTACTCTGCTCTATCTGACATCTTTCTCCAGACCAGCCATAAACTGGTTCCACAGCTATCTACAAGGCCGCCAGCAATCATTCATCTGGGACAGCAATCTATCCACTCATCTCCCTGTTACTCTCGGGGTTCCACAAGGCTCCATCCTTGCCCCCCTACTTTTCTCCCTTTTCACTAATAATCTGCACACTGCCACCAAACATGACTCCCTCGTACAGTATGCAGATGATTCCACCCTCATCTGCTCGGCCCCAACTCTAACAGAACTCCCAACAGATCACTCAAGAATCTTTCTCTTCAGTTGAAAGCTGGCTGTCTAATTCCCAGCTTCTCCTCAATCCAAATAAAACCAAACTCCTCATCTTCGATTCCTCCAAATCTACCCCAAACACCCCACACTTCACTATTCAAGCCAAGGATAATACCTCCATTTTGCCAACAGTTCACACAAAACTGCTTGGCGTACAGATTGACAGTAATCTCAAGTATGACACCCACATATCACTAACAGTAAAAAAAGTTCACAAAGAACTGGGTGCCTTATATAGAAGCCAACAATACCTCACCAAACCAGCAAGAATCTCATCACCAATTCCCAATTAATCTCCACCCTACTGTACACATCACCTAGATTTACAAATCTTAGACAGTCAGGCCTACACAAACTCGAAGCCAGCTACAATAAAATCACAAAATTTGCCACTGTTGCCTCTTACCACAGCCACCACTGTCTTTCCCTTAGACACCTTGACTGGCTTGAACTCCCACAACTCCTACACCAAACTCAACTCACCTTTGCTCCAACCCTACCACTCTTCCAGACCACTACGCTCCTGCAACAAAAATCTACTTCAGGTCACCAAAGCCAAAAACTCAGCAGGTGAAGCGCTATTTTCCTCCGCTATATCAAATCTCTGGAACAGCCTTCCCACAACCGTAACTACCCTTCCTTCCTGCAGTCTTTTCAAGACTACACTTAAATCTCACCAAAGTTTTCACTGGCTTTGTCCTTGTCCAGACCCTGTCTAATAAACCCTCCTTTCCCAGATTTAGATAGAGTATCCCTTCTATCACTATAAAACTGAACTGAAGATTACTCACTGCTTTTTAATCTTTCCATGATTTAGTCTGTTATCCAGTTACTGTTTAGATAATTTGTAGTACTGTTTTACTTTCTCAATGTTGTAATTAGCGCTTACTACTCAATTGCACCTTATTTGCTCCTGTATTTCTCCATGTCATGATCACCAATACTGTATGCTGTTGTTTACCATCTGCCGTGTTATTCTGTGGAGCTTTTCTCCCTGCGCCTCCACTGAAAAAGGACCTGTATCCAGTCGGAATTTCCCTGTAAACAAATGTAAATAAAATCAGAGGAGGTTAGAAAGGATTGGGATAATAGGTTGGATAAGCAATTCACAAAGAAATAATGGAGGGATATATGTACGTTTCCGAAATATGCAACAAAATCTAGAAGATTTAGGATTTTTGCCTGGAAATGTTTACAGTTATTTTTGTACGCAAAGTAGATTTCAAAGAATATTTCCTCGGGTAGACAGCAAATGTTGGAGGTGTGATGGGGAAGTATGAGGCAATTGGGAACGTATTTTCTGGGAGTGTAATTAGTTGGCAGACTTTAAAGATTCCCTGCAGACTACTCTATCAGATATACTGGTTGAGCAAATTGGTATAACTAGGGAAATGATGTTTCTGAGCTATGATACAGAATGGAAATTGCCTAGACATAGTAAGGCCTTGCTGAGTTTAATTCTGGTGGCTAACAAAAAAGCATTTGCTAGAAAATGGAAGTCAAAGTCTAAACCAAATGTACTAGAAGTAGTAAATATAGTAACAGATAAAACAACTGGAATTGGGATCTTTAGAAAAGGGTAGGAGCAAATTACGTACGAGAAAAAATGAGAATTGTGGGAACAGTACATAGAGGGGAGGATTGAGGTTTGAAAGTAAGCAGGATTTGAAGGAACTATGTAATGTTTGACAGTGAGTAGATTATAAGTTATATACAATGTTTGCAACTAAAGTTGTTAATATGGTTTGTAATGTAAAATGCTTGCAACTAAGATGGTCATTATGGTTTGTTTTCATTTATATAAATGAATGATTGCCTATGACATAAGTGATACTTTTTTAAAAAGAAACATTTTTATTAAGTATTAGACTGTCAAATGATAGAGGTAGCAATTTTAAATTTCGATACTTGTAAGGTAGCGTACTAGAATAGTGAAATGGAATGTACAAAATGGGGACTTACTCATATGAAGTGTAAGATTGCTTTTTCTCAGAGTATTGCCTTTTATTTGAGGCATTGTGATCTGAGTTAGAGTAAGTTAGAATATACAAGTACTGAGGATGGGGAAAGTCCAGTCTCCACATGGGGAGGGGTTCAGAAATAATTAATTTTGATGACAGAAAACAATGATTGATATTTACTGTTATTTTAGGTTAGATTTTTGGATAACAATCCTTGGTGGGTTAAAAATGCTTTCCCTTCAACCCCCAGAAAGTGTTGGTCCCGTAATTTGTCAAGCATGTGTAAGCTACTATATAATCTGCTATGGGGATGCCAGGTCTTCATTCCTGATTTAATTTGCAGGAGGGTTTCTGCTGGTTGCGAAGGGGAAAACTGGCAATCCTAAGGTGATGGGTTTATGTATTTGTAAGTGACATATTGGTGTGTGTTGTCACAGGCAGGCTTTCTTCTAAGTATAGGAATTTTCAGTAAAGAATACTGCTTTTGCTGAACTTCAGATCATACCTCTCAGCCGTACTGAATTCCTCTGTATTCCTGGCTTTGAGGGCAAAATAGTGGGGTGCCATGAATTCCCAAGTGGCCCCTTCAAATCCTGATTTTTTTTTTACTGTTTGCAGTTAGCACCAATGTCAGCGTCATGCATTTTTTTCCAAAATGTTCTCACTAAAAAGGTCCATGGTCACCGCATAATGCAGAGAAGTAAACCTGGGCAATGCCTGCTCTTTCTCTCTCTCTCACACACACCCCTTTATGGCTAGCCAGTTTGCTTTCACCATGCAGATAGGAGGAAAATGGAGCCCTAAGCAGCAAAGCACACGGACAGAGAAGACCTGCGTACTCCACTCAAAATGAAGCTCGGGTCCTGGTACCAAACAAACAAAGCAAAGATAAAACTACAACAAAGCACAACGTGCAGATTGCGAATATTCATCAGCAAGTGACAGCCCATTGAAACCCTCAGGGGCTCTCAGTTCAGGCACAATTAGCTCATCTCGGGAACTGACAAGTCAAAGTACATTACATTCTGAAAGTGTAGAAGGCTGTAGAGTGAGATGTTAAGTGTACTCAGAAGGAAAGAGATACCCATCATGTTCCTTTTTCAGATGTCATGTCTGCAATCTTAAGTAGCTGAGGACTCTAATGCAGAACCCAAAATGTCTATTTCAGGAAATGAGTGCCTGCAGCATAAGTAAAACCGCAAGGGTGCAGAGTTAACATGCATTTCTGCCAAGAAGAGTTAAAATGTATGGACTGGCTGTGCTGAGAGCCCCTTAGTCCACAGTCAGTCACTTCAGAAGAATATAACATGAATACTCACAGGTGGGTGACCAACACTTCTGCAGGACTTCTCTTGTAGTACTGATGAACAGAGAGGGGTTGGTGCTGAAGACTGAGTCGCCGCAGAATAAAGCCTAGCCTGGGCCTTGACTTTGTGAAGACTGTTGAGGGTACACTACTGTAGTTTTTCTCCAGTGCTAGTGTTGTACATCTACTTTGTTTTTTTCCTGATATGAGTGGCAAGGTGCGTTTTCCAATCCAAGGTTTAAAAAGGCTCCAGCCAGAATCACATTTATTGGCCAAGTATGCACGCATACAAGGAATTTGATTCCAGGTTCAGTGACTCTCCAAGTATGAATTACATTGATATTCATACATCCATTAAGAACAAGACAAACAACATACATGCAACTGTTAAGAGCAAGACAAAAAAGTAAATGCACATGCAAGGTACAAAGTGCAACTCAGTGCAAGAAATACTGAAATAAACTCTGAAAGAAACAAATATTAACAATATATAAACAATACTGCAAAATCCTCAGAGGTTTATGAGAAAATACTCCAACCTAATAAGCTATGTTAACCGCTTATTAACTTGATGACCTGTGGAAAAATACTGATGTGAAGTTGTACTATTTCGCCATTTTGTTCTTACAAACTGGTTCGGAGCCGATCCCTCGGCTCCGAGTCGGCCGCTTTCCAAGCTGAAACTCTCAGAGAAGCTCAAGACCTAGTGGATATCCCATGATTCCCTGCTGTAACTCCCCAGATCTAGTTTGCCACTGCAACGATCGCAAGCTCTTAAGAGTGAAGCTCGGGCCAGTGAAAACTTTTCTTTAAATATTTTTTGTAGTTTAAGATTTTATCCTTTTTTCGATAGTGTTAAGTTAGTTTTTGTAGCGTAGATTTCTTATAGTAATTTAGTAGTTGGAGTTTTTTGTCTCATTAGTAGTTGACAGGGCTCTGTCATTACATTTATATATACATAGTTTAGTCAAGTGTGCTGTGGAGTGTTTTTTCAAGTAGTTAACATTTAGAATGTCTAGGATTGTTTAATCTGTGTTTCTCCTTTGTATATATAGTAGAATACTTAAGGTTATTTATTGTGTTTTTTTGTGGGACTTAGTATGTCCGAAAAAACAAAAGTCTGGTTTTAAGAGATGTGGTTGTGGACAGAAGATGTCCGTTACTGACAACCACAACACATGTGTATATTGTCTTGGCTCGGTTCATTTGCAAGAAGTCTGCTCTATCTGCCACTCCTTCAGTGCTAGAGTTCTGCTAGAAAGAAGGAAGTTGGTAGAGGGCTTCTAAAACTGGATTTTCAGGCCTCTCTTGAAAAAGCTGACCTCTCTTCTAAGACGTCGAAGGGGTCTAAGTCTTCTAGAGGATCTTCGGAGCCTAAGTCTCCGGCTCAGAGTACCTCTGGCCTGATTCGAATATCTGTTCCACAGACTTCGGGACCGAGTATCGATCCGCCTGTTCGATCTCTGGTGGTGGAGCCGATATTCGATGCACCCCAATCACCTATCCTCCAGTCGGTGCATTCTTCGGTTCCTTCGACCCATCACTCTTCACACTCCTCCAAATTATCTGATGTGGATCTGGATCGAGTGGTAAAAAGGTTATTGGAGAACCCGGCCCTTGCCAAAATGTTATCTGCTTTGAGTCAAGTGACTTCAGAGCCGAATTTGCCTCTTGTTTCCTCCATTCCTCTTCCTCCGAAACCCATCGAATCTTTGGAGCCGTTGCTGATGGAACCGATGCTAGTAGACCCTATGGAGCAGAGGTTCGATCCTCTTCCCTCTGCTCCATCAACCTTGGTTTCTTCGGTACCGACGGAAAAACCTCAGGACCGACAGTCACTCGTCGACTCCGGTCGTGAGAGTCGAACCGACACTTCGGTTCTGACTCTACCGCTCGGTGCTTCGGCGCAGATGTCCTCGGCCCCGTCCTCTGGTTTGGAGCATGGGGTCTCGGTTCGGAGAGATCGACCGATCTCTTTGGAGCCAATCAATCCTTCGAATCGGGATTCTGGCACCTTCGATGCCATGAGGAGGGCTTTGTCTGCTAAAGACCACTACTTCCTCGGATCTGTCTTCACCTCTTCCCAAAGGGCCTCGTTCTGCCTCTTCTCAGATCCCTTCTAAGCGTCGAGATCCAGGGCCTCAGGAATCCCATTCGGGTGACCCCTCCTCCCTAGATACTTCTGCGGAAGCTCCCACTGAGGAAGTGCCTAGGAAGAAACTGTGCAAGAGGAGGCACTTAGATTCCCCTCAGGAATCTCTTACATCAGATACCGACTTGGAGGAATCAGAAGGGTCCCCCTCGGAAGATGTCTCATTTTCAGACATTTTAGAAATCCTAAAAGAGAGAGGATTGGCAGTCCCTTGCCCCTACTGAGGACGAGTCGGTTCTCCTGAAAGCCTTCGGATCTCAACCATCCACCTCTTGGGTTACTCCGCCCTTCGATGAACTAATGGAACTAGTTGCTCAATGGGTGTGGGAGTCGCCTGATACCATGGAACCAGTCCCTCGGAGGTCCAATAAGTTTATTACTGCACCATCAGATAAGTCCTTCCTAACAAAAGGAGTTCCGGTAGATATTATGGTGGTGGCGGTGGCCACTAAGAAAGAGATGTCTGAGTCTTCTTCTACTGTCCATCCTCCTAATAAAGATTCCAGGACTATAGACAGATATGGAAAACGCATTTTCAGTTCGGCGACATTTTCCATGAGATCGCTAAACTACCTAACTCATTTCACACGTCTTCAACGAGATCTCCTCAAAGAACTAGGAGACACCCTTCATGGTAATGTAGCTGATGCAATCTCTGACAAGGTGAATGCACTTAACACCCTAAATTCCATAGTCAACTCATCCATGCGGCTCATTTCATATGCTGCCGAAGGTTCGAGTAGAGCGGAGGGTTCAGCGAAAGCTCTTAGGAGACCATCCTGGATGCGCCTGTGCTCCTTCGCGGAAGCCTTTAAGTCTTCATCTGTAAACACCCCTTTTGACGTATCTGCCTTTTTCGGTCCAAAGGTTAAGGAGGCACTTATGAGGTGTGAGCAAGAAGGAAAGACTCTATCTGCCGTTGGAGTCTGTTTTTCCACTCCAACCAGACCGTACCCCAAAGGGCAACAAAGTGGGAAAATGTGGTTCCGGAAACCTCAGGAAGCTTTCCAAAACACACCTACAGATACCTCCTCCAGAGGCAGAGGAAGAGGTCAAAATGGAAGGCGCCGTCCGATCGGCAGAGGTGGTCCGCAAAACCAGGGTGACAGGGACCAGTTCTTTGGCAAACCCTATCAGCGTTCCTGAAGGGTAGCCCGGCTGTTCTACTCTGGAGACAGTCTGGGGTCGCTTAGCTTTACACCCAAATGCCTGGCTAAACATCACAACAGATTCCTGGGTGAAAAGCATCATTACCAGAGGTTACCATATTCCTTTTATGAAAAATCCCCCTGTATTTGCAAAAAGTCCAGACGTTCCACCCAGTCTGAGAAGACTAGCAGAGATAGAGATTCAAAATCTTCTAGACAAGAGTCATCCAGCCAGTCCCGGTAGACCAAAGAGGATTTGGAACTTACTCAAGGTTCTTTTTAGTGCCAAAGAAGACTGGGGACTGGAGGCCCATTCTAGACCTCAGCAGGCTCAACGCCTTTGTAAAGAATAAGTTCCAGATGGTCACACTGCAATCAATCCTCCCTTTTTTGTCACAGGGGGAATGGATGTGCTCTATAGATCTCAAGGATGCATACTACCATATCAAAATGGACAGAGCATCCAGAGATCTGCATTTTCGGCTGGGAGCCAGTCATTACCAATTCAGAGCCCTGCCCTTTGGTCTCACCACAGCTCCCAGGGTGTTTACCAAATGCATGGCGGTGGTTACGGCTCATCTGAGACTAGGATTCCAAGTGTTTCCGTATCTGGACGACTGGCTCCTTCCCGCCACCACCAAGTATCAGCTTCTGCGGTCAAGAGATTACTTAATACATCTTTGTTCTCATTTAGGTATCAGTCTAAATTTCGAGAAATCTGCATTATTGCCCTCGCAGCATATTACCTTCTTAGGAGCAGAAATAGACACCAGCAACAAAAAAATCAGGTTGCCTCAATTCAGAATTGTCTCATTGAGGGATCAGTTATCCAGCCTTCTAGTTCTCGACAAAGCACCGGCGTCACAGATATTACAACTGTTGGGCACAATGGCAGCGGCCTTGATAGCAGTTCCCTTAGGCTGAATGCACATGTGGATATTACAATGGCTTCTTTTCGCTCAATGGTCCTACCAGAGTCTACTTTTATCATACGAGATTCGATTGACAACTCTTTGCAAGAAAGATCTCACTTGGTGGTTAATCAGCGACCATGTGACAATCGGTCGTCCCTTTGTTCTTCCCCAACCTGCAGCCACAGTGACCACGGATGCTTCCCTGATAGGGTGGGGGGGGGGGGCTTTTTCAGGGAAACACTATCCAAGGCACTTGGTCGGTTATGGAGACTCATTTGCATATCAAAGTCCTGGAGATGAGAGCAGTGTTCCTAGCGTTGCAACACTTCACAACTCTCTACCTCTAGGTACGATTGCCATCCAGATGGACAACATGTCGGTAGTCTGGTATATCAACAAACAAGGGGGAACCAAGTCCTATCCCCTATGCCATGAGGCCCTGAGAATATGGCAGTGGGCTGTATCCACCGGACGCTTTCTGACAGCAATGCACATCCCGGGATTTTCCAACGTGATAGCCGACAGTTTAAGCAGGGCTATGCTGCTGCCTCACGAGTGGTCTCTAAAACAGTGTGTGGCGGAACAGATCTTCCTCCGATGGGGCCAGCCTTGCTGAGACCTGTTTGCATCCCCAATGAATGCCAAATGCAGCAGCTACTTTGCCCTTTATCCCCCACCGGGGAACAAACTAAGGGATGCACTTGTGCACGATAGGCCCCCGGGTCTCCTTTATGCCTTTCCACCGGTCCCTTTAATTCACAGATTTATTCAGAAAGCCAAAAGTCTAGGAAGGACAGTTATATTGATACCCCCGTCTTGGCCTCGACAAATTTGGTTCCCCTTTCTGCGGAAATATCAGCTGGAAGAACTGTGGATCCTGGACCCAGTGCCGGACCTGCTGACCCATTCGTCGGGAGTTCATCCTTCCCTTCTCTCCCTAAATCTGATAGCTTGGCTGCTCCAATTCCCACTTTAGCCAGGTCTACTGATTTGTCCCCTGCCGTACAGCATATCATAGTTTCTTCTCACAAACTGTCTACCAGGAAATTGTACAATAGTAAGTGGAAACTATTCGTACATTGGGTTGCTCGCTACAACATTGATCCATTTGTGGCGCCACTTCATATTCTGGAGTTTTTATCCTCTCTATTCAATAAGGGCTCAGCAGCTGCCACCATAAGAGTACAATTGGCTGCTATCTCAAACTTTCATGTAGGGTGTGATGGATCTAACATTATGGCGCATAGGCTTTGTAAAGCATTTCTAAAAGGAACCTATCACCTCAGACCACTGGTTAGACACCCTATTTCTCCCTGGAATTTAAATCTCATATCACAATTGATGCTTTCCCCGTTCGAATTAGCCTCTTCATGCCATCTAAAATTCCTTTCGTGGAAGACTATTTTCTTGGTAGCCGTTACTTCCGCACGTAGAGTGTCTGAACTGCAGGCATTGTCCTCCAGACCGCCATATTTCATTTTTCACCCAGACAGAGTTTCTCTTGGGACTAACCCCACTTTCCTTCCAAAAGTGTGCTGGGAGAGCAACATAAATCAATCCATCGAACTTCCTACCTTCTTCAGACATCACACCAGCAAACTAGAATGTATGTTGCATAAGCTTGATGTGCACCCAGCAGCTAAGGTTCTACCTTGACTGTACGAAGGATTTCAGACGGACTGAACAGCTGTTTGTTTCGTTCGCTGATAACAGGAAGGGACATGCAGTTTCAAAAACCACTTTATCCAGATGGCTGGCTAACTGTATCAAATTTGTTTATGCGTCTACCAATCAGTCATTGTCCTCTGACATTAAAGCCCATTCTACCCGGGCAGTGTTTACATCCTTGGCGTATGCTGCCTGTTTGCCTTTAGATGTTCTGTGCAGCTGCATCACTCACTATAAAGTTCATCACTCACTATAAAGTGGACAGGGCTTCCAGGGACAGGGCCTCCTTTGGTTCCACTGTGCTCGGGAAAGTTCTCCTGTGAGCCACCCAGGATTAGGGTGCTTGGGACGCTACCCGTTTGTAAGAACAAAACGGCGAGATAGTACAACTTCACATAAAGAAGTTGTGTACTTACCATAATGTTCCATGCGAGTTGTACATCTCACCATTTTGTTCTTACAATCCCTCCCTCCGTGGAGAGTGATGGTTGCCTTAGTAGGGAGGTCAGTTTGGTCTTTGTTAGATCAGCCTGTCCTTGGGCAGGTTGCCTCCTTTCTCTATTCCTGTTTTATGCTGGAATTAACGATTCAGGGGGTTGTTACCTTTCCTTGGTTTCCTGCATTGCAGCTTGCTAGATCTGGGGAGTTACAGCAGGGAATCATGGGATATCCACTAGGTCTCAAGCTTCTCTGAGATTTTCAGCTTGGAAAGCGGCCGACTCGGAGCCGAGGGATCAGCTCCGAACCCGTTTGTAAGGACAAAAAGGCGAGATGTACAACTCACATGGAACGTTATGGTAAGTACATAACTTCTTTTTATATCTGCTTGTTTTGATGCATATTAATCTAGAACGCCTGGCTGATAGTTCAGAAAGGTGGTGGCTTGTATGTGAAGGGTCAGTGATGATTTTCCCTCCCCTTTTCATGACTCTGGAATAGTACAGGTCCTGTAAAGAGGGCAAATTAGCACCAGTGATATTTTTGGCAGACCTGACTATTCCATGTAACCTATTTTTGTCATGATTAGACAGCGATCCAAATTACACTGTTATGGATGAGCTGCGAACAGATCGATGACTGCTGTATAGAACTGAATCAACAGTTCCTGTGGGAGGTTGAACTTCCTCAGCTGTCAAAGTACTTTCGCTGTTGTGCTTTTTTTATGATGGATCCTACATTGGTTTCCCACTTCAAGTCCTGGAAGATTATAGATCCCAAAAACCTGAAGGATTTCACAACTGATACAGCAGTATTAAATATAAAGAGGGTGGATAATAATGTAGTACCACTCCTAAAGTCCACTGTCATCTCCACAGTTTAAAGAGTGTTCAGTTCCAGATTATTCTAACTGCAGCAAAGGGCCAGCTGCTCAACCTTCCCTCTGTATATAGACTCATCACCATTCCTGAAGAGCCCGATGATAGTTGTATCATCTGTGACTTTAATAAGTTTGAGAAGAGGGGTCCTTTGAGGTGCAGTCATTAGTGTAGAAGGAGAATAGCTGTGGGGGGAAGCACACATCCCTGTGGGGCACCTGTATTGATTGTGCGATAGCTAGATGCAAATTTCTCTAGTTTCACCCGCTGTTTCCTATTGGTTAGAAAATTGGTGATCCATTGACAGGTGGAAGCAGGAACGGAAAGCTGGAGAAATTTCAAGTGAAGAAGTTCTGGAATTTATTACACGCAGAGCTGAATTTGACAAACCGAATCCTTGCATATGTCCCTGGGTTATCAAGATGTTGCAAGGTATATAGTGCAGGCCCATATTAAGTGATGCCATGTGAAGTAGGTGAGGCTGGCAGTTAGTATTAGTTGTAGTAAATGTGTTGTTTAATGTCCCTGGCACATGACACACTCTGTATGGGTGTGTGTGTATGAGTGATGGATAGATTTGAGACTGAGTGAAAGTGTGAATCTGTGACTGTCAGGAGTGGCGGAAGTGCTTTTCGTACTTAACATTTTTGTACTTGCCTACAGAGCAAAAAGTGAGCAGTGAATATATAATGTGTGTAATGAACAGCAGATTAACTTTACTGTTGTCTCCCAAATTAGTCAAAAAACCTCACAGCAAATGTTTTGTAAGCCCGAGCAATTGCACATGTCAGGTCTACCAAGTGAGAAGAGTTAATGCTGTGAATGCCAAATCTGTTGCAAATGAAAGCATTGTTGATCTTGATGATCATTTTCATGGATGACAGTGCAGTGCATTCACTATAGAGTTGAGAATCATAATGGTGAGTAGCTCTCAAACTCCTATTCCAGAATTGCGGACAAATTCAGAAGTAATCAAGGACATTCTGGGGGCCTGGGACACTTGATATTTGTGCTATAAGCTTGAGAAATTGCAGAATAAGTGAATTAATATGCATTTCCTGAAGAAAAGTCTACAACTATGTGTAAAAATAATCCAAATAGCACAAGTATTCCACAACAAGAGCAACGTTCCTGCAGTAAATTCGATAAACGTAAAAGAGTCCGTCATAAGCAGGAACGCAGTGGCTTACAAATACGAGTCACAGTAGACCATAGAATCAACCTTTTCTTTAAACACAGAACGTTCTTTATTCACTGCAGTTGCAGTAAGCGCTTTCACCAAAAACGGCTTCTTCAGACTGTACAAATGCAACAAGTTCACAGTCTTTATATACACAATTCAATTAAATCATCCCAGTTAATCAAACAATTAATGCTCTTATTAACCAAAATCCGGGTGCAGCTTACTTGGTGACCATTTCATTTAAAACCAATAGATGCTTGTAAAATGCATTAAATAACCACATATAAAAACACATATAAAATACTATAGTTACAATAAAAACTTTATTTAATATTTAAACCTTCTCCCTATTCTCCTTCTTTTTAGAATAGGTTGCAGGCTGACTTTGTCATTTAATCCAGGCGGATAGTCAGCCCTACATCTAATGATCCACTTAGTTTCTAGTTCTAAGGTATAGAACTCCAGATCCCCTCCCCTTAAACTACTATTTACAGTCTGTATAACAAAAAAGGTGAAATTATGTGCATGTCCCTTCATCTTGTGATGTTTTGCTAGGGCATTGCGTTCATCTCCTATTCTGACTTGGTAGGCATGCTCCCTTATTCTTTCCCTGAACTGTCTATTGGTTTTACCAATATAGAACGCAGTGCAGGAGCAGCACTGGGCAAGATATGACATTTTCTGTTCTACAGGTACTTCCAGTTAGGAAAGTAAAAACCTTACCAGTCACTGGTTGTTTGAATTCCAAGCCAACATTAATATAACTGCATTGATTGCAGTTATGACAAGGTACTGTATTGGTGGAGTGAGTCAAAACTTCATTCCCAAGTCTATGACATAATATTCTTTTTAAATTCTTTTTATTTTTCTATCTCTGTCGGATTTAGTCTTTAGTCTTTATTTAGTTAAAAGGACAGATTATGAGGGCCTCGAGACTAAATCCGGTGATTTATATCGATATTATGCTGATGGGCACAATAGGAGAAACACCTATAAGAATAATTTGACCTTTTTACAAACACAAGCTCTTTATGCTCTGAAAAATGATAATACCATCATTATAACATCTGCAGACAAGGGTGGACCCATTGTGGTCATGGATTCTGAACAATATGTTAGCA
Source organism: Protopterus annectens (assembly GCF_019279795.1). Taxonomy (NCBI): domain Eukaryota; kingdom Metazoa; phylum Chordata; order Ceratodontiformes; family Protopteridae; genus Protopterus; species Protopterus annectens. The sequence continues at coordinate 1,518,475,036 of NC_056746.1, forward strand.
GTATGGATGCTATGTTAAGAAGTGATAGCTCTTATTCAAAAATAAGTATTGATGAAGTGATGGTTAAGGTATTCAGGGTATTTGATATGATAGATGATCTGTATAAAAGTGAAATAATACAGAAAGATGTATACAGATTTCTTAAAATAGACCATCCTTTACTACCAATTTTGAAAGGCCTCCCCAAGGTTCATAAAAGGTTAGATAATCCCCCTATGCGACCAATAGTTTCAGGTCAGGGGTGGTTAACTGAACCTTTTTCATTGCTTCTTAAGCATTACTTAAGAACGGTAGTGGAAGTGAATAAGAATATTTTAAAGGTTAGTAAACAATTTCTTCTAGATTTTTATGAATATATATCCGGCATTGATGATAGAGATGAGTATTTTTTGGTAACACTTGATGTGAAAAGTTTATTCACAGTCTTTCCCAATGCTTTGGGAATAGACAGTGTACTGAAGCATTTGAAAAAGTATACTACCATGGACAATAAGCTGGTTGAACTTGTAGCTCTGTTCTTGGAGATTATACTTGAGAACAATGTTTTTGTTTTTGGAGATATGTACATACAGAATGATGGCGTAGCTATGGGCACTTCATGTGCCAATAGCTACGCCAACATAGCGATGGCAGAATGGGAAAATGAGAGTTTATTCACTTCTGATCTTTTCAAACAGAACATCACCTTTTATAAGAGTTTGTAGATTACCTTTTTTTGGTATGGAGGGGTGATGAGGTTACATTACAAGAGTTTGAAATCTATATGAACAGATCAACTGATTTTTTAAGCTTCACTATGAGTTATTCTATAAACTTTATCTCATTTCTAGATGTGAATATTATAAGGTTACCAAATGGTATTGTTAATACTTCAGTACACAGGAAAGAGTGTTTTAGGAACACGTTGTTGCATAGGGGAAGTATGCACCCTAAACACATTTTTGACAATGTTATAAAAGGACAGATTGAGGGCCTCGAGACTAAATCCGACAGAGATAGGCTTTAATAATGAAGTCACAGGACTGAAAACTAGATTGTTGGATAGATCATATAAGGAAGGAGATATAGACCAAGCCATTTTGAAGGTATATGATATGAGAGAAACAAGGGCAAAGCCCTATTTCTCTAGGAGAAATGAGATGGATATACATATACCCTATGATGAGAAGAAACAGAGGGGTCCGCTAATCAGTTTGCCATTGTTTTATACAAGTGATGTATCTAATATTAAGGAGATTGTAGAGAAACATTGGCATATATTAAGAGTGGAAAATGAAATTAGTAATATAGTTGGAGAGAGACCCAAGTTTTGTTATAAAATTAAAAAGAATTTAAAAAGAATATTATGTCATAGACTTGGGAATGAAGTTTTGACTCCACCAATACAGTACCTTGTCATAACTGCAATCAATGCAGTTATATTAATGTTGGCTTGGAATTCAAACAACCAGTGACTGGTAAGGTTTTTACTTTCCTAACTGGAAGTACCTGTAGAACAGAAAATGTCATATATCTTGCCCAGTGCTGCTCCTGCACTGCATTCTATATTGGTAAAACCAATAGACAGTTCAGGGAAAGAATAAGGGAGCATGCCTACCAAGTCAGAATAGGAGATGAACGCAATGCCCTAGCAAAACATCACAAGATGAAGGGACATGCACATAATTTCACCTTTTTTGTTATACAGTCTGTAAATAGTAGTTTAAGGGGAGGGGATCTGGAGTCCTATACATTAGAACTAGAAACTAAGTGGATCATTAGATGTAGGGCTGACTATCCGCCTGGATTAAATGACAGTCAGCCTGCAACCTATTCTAAAAAGGAGAATAGGGAGAAGGTTTAAATATTAAATATAGTTTTTATTGTAACTATAGTATTTTATATGTGTTTTTATATGTGGTTATTTAATGCATTTTACAAGCATCTATTGGTTTTACATGAAATGGTCACCAAGTAAGTTGCACCCAGATTTTGGTTAATAAAGAGCATTAATTGTTTGATTAACTGGGATGATTTAATTGAATTGTGTATATAAAGACTGTGAACTTGTTGCATTTGTACAGTCTGAAGAAGCCGTTTTTAAGCGCTTACTGCAACTGCAGTGAATAAAGAACGTTCTGTGTTTAAAGAAAAGGTTGATTCTATGGTCTACTGTGACTCGTATTTGTAAGCCACTGCGTTCCTGCTTATGACTGACTCTATAACTATGTGTAATCCACCACATTTCCTATCAACATCACCACTTTTGAGAGGGATTTGAAGGGACAGAGCAAAATATTGAGCCAAAATCAGGGACAACTGAGAGGTAGCATGTACAGCAGAAAAAGTATGCATGGTAAAAAAAAAAAAAAAAAAAGCAGAGAACTGTTTAGATTGCACTTTTAGAATGGGTATATGTATATTTACAGGATTCTCAGTTTATAATAAAACTTGTTTATTTTCTGAAAGCCTAGCATTTGCATGCTAGCCTGTACTTCAGTATTTATAATTGTTTGTTTTATCAAGTTAAAATAAGCTTTGTGTGTTAAAAAGCTAAAGAATAGTGAATAAAATGGAGTTGTTAAAAGAAACTGCAAACTCTAGCACTGTGATAGTAAGGGGTGACAATTCCTATGTTTGAGCTTAGGAAGCAAATATTTCATTTCTTAAGTTGGTGGAACAAACCAAAGGTGACTTTTTCAAAGTTGTTGCATACCTCTTAACTGTCCATATTTTTGCAGAATGTCCATATATTTGCTTAATTTTTTTTATCCATGTCAAAATCTGTTTTCTAGCAATTCATGGAGATTGAAAGTCACTAAATGACATACATTTGAGTTTTAGGCTTAATAGTCCGGTTCTTTTAAGGCCCGCTCGTGCATCTGTAGTTTGGAGTTTAGACCTGTTGTCCCCTTTCCTTGGTTTTTGTTTACTTTGTTCAGTGGTAGAATAACCCTGTGAAATGGAGAAGTTGAGGAAGGTGAGTCATTTGGCTACTGTCTTATAGAAAGTGCTGAAGACTACAAGATGGTTGGTTGTTTATATTTTTTTTTTGTTATGTTTTTGTTAAGGGGTGGGAGATTGTGGTTTGGAGGCGGAGTTTTTACCTTTTCAGGTGAGTGAGTGAATATGCTTTTCACTACATTGATATCTTCTGTCTCATAAAACTGTGAACAGAGAGACCACTAAATGGGTGTGTTATAGGGCAGAGTCAGACTTGTGCCATTTGAGATAGGGGAAGTCTGGCTTGTTGACAGAGGCAATTATGCCACTTGTACACTAGTGAGACTTGTGTGATGTAATGCTTAGTGGTTTTACAGTAACACTAATGTTAGTTGTAACTGGAGTAGAAATGTGTGTGTTGAGTTTTTAACCCCCTACCCCCGAAAAGAAAATATCCATTGCGTAGTTTATGCATTAACCTGGGAGGGCAGGTTACTTATGTTTTTCCACATACCAGCTCTGGGTAGAAATTCAGTAAAAAGTGCTTTTTCAGATTCCTGGTTAGTCATGTTACAGGCTAACGTTTGGTAGTTTAGTGTCCATTGGAGAACTTAACTAGTAATTTCCTAGATTGACAGTAAACTAAAACAACTGGAAAAACATACCTCTCAGTCTCTCAGGGCAAGAAATCTGGACAAAGCCAAAAATAATTGTGGAACAGGTCCAAAAATAAGGACAGTTTTTAAATATTGCTCCTGTAAACTCTGGTAGTTGCTAGAATAACAGGGATATGAAGTCTTAAATTCATGTCTCTGCCATTATTTATCGACTTCATTATTTGTTGGTATCGCACAATTTCACTGGAGCGGGTGGGATTGCATGATTATGTATACAAATTTTGTTAATCATCATCCAGATTTTTGACCAGTTGTACCTACTTTTCATGGGTCTTTGTCCAGATTTTTGATGTTTCCAGGATGAGCAATATGCGTCTGGAGTTAGGGTTGGTATAATGGTTAAGATGTTTACCTTACAGACACAAGGTAGAGTTTGATTCTCACCTTTTGAAGGGAACTTAGAGAGGCTTAAAATGGCCTTCAAGTGCTGCTTAGCCTAGTACTTGCCTGTTGTCTTTTCATGGATCAACTGAAAAGGCAGTATTTTTTTGTTGATATCGTCTAAGTTCCTGCAGATGGAAGTAGTTAACAGCTTTTTCTTTAAACACACAGGGTAAAACGACTAGGTGCTTATGACCACGCTCAAAGACAGCTTGGAGAACGTTGTCTTTACACAATTCCTTCTAAAGTGGAACTAAGTAAAATCGTCTCTGAAGGTCCAGAAGGGAGCTCTATTTTTCCTGAGGGGACATTTTCCAGGAAGGTACAGTTCGGCCAAGGCCAGAAATGTTTCACAATTTACAATATATGTTTGCTGTATATAGATGTGTGTATGTATGTATGTGTATATATATATTTTTTTTTTTTGCGCTGTATATTAAGTAGTTTCATTTGGGATTTTCCAAACTAAGTGCGTTTCTCCTTGCAAGTACTGCTGTTTGATTTTTGATATTGGGTATTCTGATTGTAGTATTTTCTATTTCTAAGTTTAAATCCTGTCAGTTGTTCTGGAGTAGGTTTCACTCTCCCACTACATGAAGATTTTACTGTATTCTGTTTTGCTAACTGGCGGGCTTGAAAACAGCACCATTTGGCAGTTTTGTATAGTAACTGGTGTTTTGTAAACTGGGTGACACTGGAAATACACTTTTTTTAATTTTTAACTGTTTAACCACATCATATTAGACCTACTCTTTTTCAAGAGAGATCCTGGCTAAGTAGTAGATATGATACAGAAAGCTTGCAGTAGGAACAGGTGTCCCATCTTGATAGGTTACTAAGTTGGAGATGGCAGAGACTAAAGTTTGACTTAACCAAATGTTAAGCACTGAACAAATCATCCTGCAACATTGTGGTTGCAGAAGAAAACTTTACGAAATATTTAGAAAGCAGTACATATTAGACCATTTCCCTGCCATATGAGTAGAAACCTTGTTTCTTGCAGGACTTAAGTATCTAGCCTTGAGAGAGATTTGTTGAAACCTAGTGAAAAGGATATGCTTAATTTAAAACTGATATTAAAACAGTTTTGTGAATTACCAGCAAGTTGCTTCTGGCTACACTTGCATAACCCTGGTGAAATGTAGGAGTTGCTGTACAGATAAGATAAAGAAGCAGTTATATATAGTGCATAATTCATATTTGTGCAGTTTGTGAATGTATGCAGGATGTAGATTCAAAGAGAAAGGATGGCCAGGTTAATTTTACACTGTACACTGAGCATACGCAGTTGAAGCTAACATATGCATATCAGTGACTAAACAGAGGTTGTTGCACTCAAACTTTGCAGATCCAAGTAAGGTGAGCAAATGTAAGATTGCATTGCATTTAAGGGAATATCCATTCACTGTAGAAATGCTTGGAATCACAAGCTCGGAGCAGATGACAGTAAGTTAGGAGCAGCTGTTGAATCCCCAAATTACTTAGCTATCCTGCAGGAAGGTTTGTCCCAAATAAAAAAAAGAAAAAAAAAAACTGGTGCCAAAATTGCATTATGTTTTTGGGACGTTATCTACCCCATGGAACTACCACGTTGACAATTTGCCCCAAGAGTTGACCTTAAGAGGTTAAAGGCCCATCAGATCCAGCTTCATACAGGCCCATCTTAGTCTTAAACCATGATTATTAAGTGTTTATCTATAATGGCTAAAAAAAAAACTGACAAAGGTGATGCCAAAATGAATAGATATGCATCAATGTGATTTTATGGAGGGGGGAGGTAAATATGGTGCAAGGCCAGTCTTTAAGCAAATGGGGTAGGTTATTTTACAAAGGAAATTTGTTGGACTTAAAATGGCACGTAAGGGCAGTTAGCTTAATTTGAACGTATGAGGCAATTATAATAATCTCCAGCATGTGTTAGCTGTGTGTGGCACTTCACTCATATACCCATGGTTGCAAAGGTGTCCATTTTGGCAATGGGGATTGTCCAGCATCTCCCAAGGGAGATGCTGTGGTACCTTTTCATTTGTGTCAAGAAACCTAGAAAAGCAACCTGTGCTGATTCAGCATGGGGAAAGTATTGTCTGGTTTCTCATGGTACAACAGCACTGACCATTTCAACACTCCCACCCCGATGTCCTTTGTTTAGATCACTTTTGCAGTGGTTTTGACTACTGAAACCTCATTCATGCAGTCCCTGGGCATTTGTCCCAACTTCTACAGCTCAGAGCCATTAACCAAACCCAAACAACCCAGCCCTTAGAGCCAGTCCTTATCTTGAAGTTACGGATCTGGCTTTGTGACTTCCCTTACCTGCATTGTTCTAAAATGCCAGAGGCTGTTCACCTTGGATACCTGCTGTAGATATGGGTATGGCCTAGTGCAAGACGTAAACATTCTCCGCTGGATTTTTTAGCGAGAGCTCACCTGACTCCTCCGGAACCATGATTCTGTCAAGGGACTGGTCTCCTGTCTGTGGGAGAACCCAGTGGAGGGCACCCTACCCTTGACAAAGAAAAGGTAACTGTCCAAGGGGCCCCTGCTGGCTTCTCTGGGATTGTTTACATCACTGCACTGGATGCCTCTAGGTGCCATGACTGCCACTCTGTATTCAGGGATCTGAACCTGACTCCCTTTCAGTCACCTTTGGCTGATTGAGGCTTTTGCCTGTCCATTTAGAATGATGCTGTTCTGTCAGGACCAACTGACCCATGTTCAACTGCTGTTCACATGGGAACCATTCTCCACGTCTGCCTTCATAACTTGCATTTGAATATTTGCTTCCATCACCAAGATCTGCACCTGCAGTGGCTCCACCCAGGCCCAAGCTCTGGGCTTCAGTCCCAATGCAGCAGCACTCCTATTTGGCACAGCGTAGCTCCTTAGTCTCCCGGTGGTGGCTGGGTGTGGGCTTGGCACTCTAAATGCCATCCATTTTCAGATGTTGATGCAGCAGGTGAGTTGTTGCACACTACTTAGTAGATTCCATCTACCATGACCACCAGTTCATATTAAATCACTCTTGTCATAGTATGTGTTTGCGTCTTATACTAGTATCATGAGTAGTGACTTCCTGGCTTAATTTGGCTTGTTCAAAGCTTAGAATGTAAGTATTCTATTGTGAAACTTTGCTTTTTCCTTCAGTTATTGTAGAAGTGGTATCTTATAGGTTCATAGGTTGGTACTGGGCTATCTGCCCGAAGGCATATATTAGCCCAGCCACGTTGTGCGGTATTCACCGCTCCTTTAGTAGTTCCCTAGACCCTTGTACTAGCAGCTAGTACCCTTGGCCCTTGTCTAGTAGTGCTGTTGGTGTGATCCCCGGTGTGAACTTTGTTACCCATTCACTCATCAAGGTTCCTCTTGAAGAGTGATAGTGAGGGACTCTGTCTTATGTAGATCGGGACCCTGTTCCATAGTAAGGGAATTCTCTGCGAAGGGAATCTGTCCCTCCAGCATGTTCTATTCATTGTTTTTTTTGAGGTTTATATCCCTAGAAGCGTGTAGCTTGAGTAGATTTGGTTTTGCTAAGATGGAGCATGTTCAACAATTCTAGGTTGGACATGGCTCTGTATGTTAGACAGAGATCGCCACTGAGAAAGCGGTATGCAACAGAGAGCAGACTTAGCTTTTTCAATCGTGCTGCATAGGGCAACTGTTTGAGGCCAGTAATCCTCTTGATTAGGTACCTCTGTGGTCTCTCCAGCTGCTGGAGATGTCTAGCCAGGTACATTCCAATTGGTGCATTGTACTCAATGGGTCTGATGAGGGAAGAGTAGAGAGGCACCATTACATCCTTAGATCTTGATGCAAACCCTTTCGTGATCAGATGGGTCACATAGAAGGATTTTCTAAATACTTTGGCAACATGGTTATCAAAGGAAAGCTGACTATCTACTTGGGTCGCTAGATCCCTTATTTCTTCTTCAGATTTCAGGGGATTACCTCCTATGTTGTAGTTTGCAGGTACTCTGTTTTTTCTAAAGGGGATTACTACATTTTTTTTGCATTTAGCTTGAGACCATGGCTTTGACACCATGCATCAGTCTCATTTAGGCCCTTCTGGAGGATCTCCATGTCGGCCGGAGACTCTTATTATAGCACCCAGTTTGCAGTCGTCCGCAAACTTAGTCAGTCACAGCCCTTCCCTGCTTGCCTGTACTTCTGAGAAGTATATGCCAAACAGGAGGGGCCCCAGGACAGAGCCCTGAGGCACAGCCCTCTTTACTGGTCTAGATTCGGACATAGATACCGCTACTCTTACTTTATGGGATCTGTCTGAGAGCCAGTTTGCGATCCATCTTGTGACAAAAGGGTTTATGCCAAGGCTGGTGAGCTTAACAATAATACCTGAATGGGGAATGGTGTCAAATGCTTTAGCAAGGTGAAGGTAAGTCGTGTGCACCTCCTTTCCCTTATCTATAGCCTGAGTAACTGTCTCAAAGAAATCCACCAGGTTCAGGAGGCATGATCTGCCCTAGACTAAGCTGAACTGTGTGGGGTCCAGCGACTGGAGGTTCCCAATCTCTCCATTTATGAGTTCCATAATGATTCACTCCATAGCCTTACAGATCAGACTGGTCAGGCTTATTGGTCGGTAGTTCCCAGGGTCAGTTGTGGCCTCACCCTTGTGTAGCGGGACCACCGTTGCCGTGCGACATTCTATGGGCACATATCCTGTGGAGAGGCTGAGACTGAACAGAGTATTAAGATGCGGGGTTAATTTCTTTTGGAGCTCGCTTATGACACAGCCTGGGACACCATCCGGTCCCGTGGAGGCAGTGTTTAGCTTTAGACAGAGCCTTGTTAACCAACGTATCAGTAATAATTGGACTTACACAATCCCCTGGAATGGTAATAGGCCATGTAGGGTGGTGAGAGGGGGAGAAATTTGCACTGAACCTGTCAGCCAAGATGTTGGCAATGTCAGAAGGGTCAGTGTATTTTGTTCCATTTTGTACTAGCTCAGAACAGACCCGAGTGTTGCCATTTAGGTTTTTGACGTAGCCATAGAAGGCCTTATGGTTATCCTTGGCAACTTTTCAAAATTAGCTTTAGTTGACTTGAGGGCCCTCAATTTCTTACTAATGCTGATCAGGGATGATTTTTCTACTTGAGATTTGGCCTTTTTTTTGTATAAGTCTCCTCCTTTTATTGTAAAGTTTGCTTATGGCCGGGGTCCACCAGACTGGTTTCTATTTATTTTATTGCAGTGATAGTTGTCATTTTAGAAAGTAGAAATATTTTAAGGCTTTGAGAGAAGGTGCAGCTGTGTCAGATTCCAATGAAGGACTTCCACAGCTTTTGCTCTTTATACTTTTTGCTTGACTACAGTGGTAAAGGTTATAGCTTGCCATGGCTTCACTCTTGAGACTATCTGAAGTTGACAGTATTTCCTGTGTAATGTAAGTCTATATTCCACCAGACTGCCAACAATTAAATGACATCCCTTACTGTCCTGAGTCAGTAACTAAGGAGCTTCAATCCTCACTACTGTCTCCAATACGAGACCGTCACGTAGAAGTAATTCACAATTTTCCCATAAGAGCACAAAGGGAACAGGCTCTATTTTTCTGGGACCCGACTTTATAGCTCTGTCCAACCAAATATATGTTTATTACACACTTCAATATATCCGCGGTGGTGCAGCGGTAGCGTTGTTGCCTCACAACAAGAGGTTCTCCTGTTCGATTCTCGGCTGGAGTGCAGGGAGTACCTTCTGTGTTGTCTGCATGTCCTCCCCGCAGTTGGGTTGGGCGTTCGAAAGACATGCGTAAATGGGTGTGCCTTCGTTGAAGGTTGAACATCGAGCTGGAACATCGACTTTCTTAAAAACTCTACTGCCAATCAGCGGACTAGAGTTCCGCTGTGGCGACCCCTAACCGGGAAAAGCTGAAAGACAAACAACAACACACTTCAAAGTGTCCCAGTTTAAGACCTCTGATGCACTATCTCTCAAAATTTCACACATCTAAACATTTCTGAGAAAGCCTGACACAGATGTCCAGATGTCTCTCTTTAGCAAAATAAATACAGAAATGCTGACATCAATCAGAGGGTTTTTATGCCCTTCAAAAGGGGTGTCCAGTTATGAAAATTAATTATCAAAATAAATGATGGCTATAACAAGAACAGCTAGGCCTCAGGGTGACCTGAAGAGTATCAAACAAGTAACACTCTAAATCACACTCTAATCTCTTAAAAAAAAAAAAAAAAAAAAAAGTTTCCAGAAAACAGCAAGTAAAATGAATTACAAGTTTGAAAATCAGTAACTTTCAGTAAACTGTAGAATTCAGTCACCAGAAATGTAAATCAAACTACAGGATAGGAATCCATTCAATAAAAGCTCTATCTTAATAACTAAACTTTCCTGATCTACTCTAAGGTATAATAGCAAGGCCAAAGCAAACTTGCAGTTTCTTTGTTAGTTCTCTTTTCTGGTGTCTACTGACTGCTCAGTACTTGCCAAATTGCTATCTTAACTGTTTTCAGCAGTCTCAACTCTCTAATTTGAAAATTTAAAAAGATTCCATCAGTCAGCTGTTTAATCTCCTAGCAACAAGGAGCATTCCAATGACCTCGCACACTGCTCAGCTAATTTTCCACAATGCATTAGAATGTCCCACTCAAACATGCACAGTTAGGTATGTTTCAATGCAGTGACAGATTTTTTTTTAAACATTCTGTTTAAACAGGGAAAAGGCTCAACTTTTTAAACTTTCTTACATTTTCACAAATAAGCATACTGGCATATAATACAAGTTAATTTGAGAATATGCTCAAATCTCATGCCAGACATGCTAATGCAGATGGCATTATTTTCAGTTTCTTCACATCCTACTAGTAAGGAGGCAAGACACTTTTAAGGCTTTTACTTAGTCTGTGATAACATCTGCAGGATTGAACATGGCCTCTGATATATTCCTCAGGAAAAGGCAGATAGGGACACAGGAGATGTAATTAAGGTGGCCTGTTTCCGGTGGTCCAAAGATGCCAATACTAATGATGTGTTTTTAGCCGCCCCCAAATATACATCTGGTCACCCAGTGACCTCTGACTATGTGCTTTTGGAGTCTATTATGCTGATGAATGCCAGTTTATCTTGCTGGACCGATGACCAGGATTCAACTTCCACAAATGGCTGGCTCAAGTGTGCCTGGCTTAAATGTCTATGATTTGAGGATGAGGACCCTATCATAATAGTGAGAAGAGGATGTTATGGACCATGAAGTAAAAGTCTGTTGTTCCCATCTTGAAGCCCAAACTTCCAGGCTGGACATCCAACTCAGAAAGACACAGAAATTGAAGTACATTTATTTATTTAAATTTGTTAATTGGGTAGAGATTTGATCACCATTGACCAGTTTTAATTTCAGCTCAAAAAGAAGAAAAATTCCACCAATTTCCAGAGTAAAACATGCAAACAGGAATATAAAGTAATATCACAGCAAGTAGTCTTCAGTATGCACATAGGTGGTGCTCTTAAAGTGATAGCTGCTCCTTGGTGTAAATGGCTTAAGCCCTAACTATAGTCCAGCCTTTCTGGGTTTGATTAGCAACTTGGGTAATTGCCAGAGTGGCAGGGAGAAATGGGCATGCCCATCCAAGGGCAGTATGGTTGCTGGTTACATTGCCTAAGAAGTGTGCTGCAAAGAGGGAAGTTGCCCTTGGACACCTGTGAGCATGGGGAGTAGGGAAAGAGGCAAGTGGGGAGTGCATGTAAAATAAAAAAAAAATAAGTAAATAAAACACTGAACAGAAGCACAGACAGACTTGCCCCCATGATACCCTTAAGGATGCATCTTCAGCCCCAGTAGCATGGGAGCACTCCTGGGGGGAGGAGTTAAGAAGGAAGCTGGTAGACCCATTGTGGATGTAGGGCACTGGGGGGACTGGTATAAATTGTCTGAGTGGACCAAAAAATTTTAAAACGTTCTCTTAAACTGAGAGCAATTTCTGCCACCAGTGAAAGAGACCATCTGCAACAGTATTTTCTTTACCTAGCATGGGAGACAATAGTGACTGTTGGGGGAGTGCCTCAGGGTGCTGATTTGATTTCATTTCCATCTAGAGCCAACACACACAATAATAGGAAGAAGTCATTTTCTTTTTACCCTGCATTTCTAAGTTGATGGAGTGGTGGTCCATACTAAGAAAAAATGTGGAGGTCCCATTTGTTAAGTGTCCAGCGAACTAGATCTTGATAACTGATGTGCCAGACTTGACCTGGTTGCTATTCACATACACCACTAGGGTCTGTGGAGTATGTAATGTAGCCCAAAGAAAGAAGTGTATAAATGTGAAAGAAATGCTGGCACAGATTAAGGCTGTCAGCTCTCAAGCAAAATTGGACAGAGGATGTTCTCAATGTAGTCAAGGACAATGCCGGCAGATGCATGATCCAGCTAGGTTAGCAGTGACTGCTTGGAGAATTAATCCTAGAACTGGGTCCAAGAAGCCTTGGCAGTGAGAGACTAGGCACACCAAAAGGGAGAACAAGAGATCATTTTTGGCATCTCTGGACCAGCTCCTTTGGGTTTTCCTGGTTCAAAGGTCCCACTACCAATGTCTTGGAACCAATCACCTTTGGTGCAGAGACCAGGTGAAGTGACATTTTTGGCTCTGAGCCCCTTGCTGGTCAAAGGGGCACCTTCAGGCAGGGGTAGCATCCCTCTTTTCTCCTTGTACTCCTTTTTGATTGCTGGGTCTTCCCTGTTTCCACTCTGATTCAGAGCCTCCCCAACTTGTATCTGGCATGTGGGATCCTCTTCCCATATACCCGTATTGCCATCATTGGTGGCCTCTTCATTCCAGTCATCTGGGTCTGAGGATAATCCCCTTATGTCCAGTTCAAGCACTAGGACCCTCTGCTTCATTCGGGTTTCTTCCCTCAGCCCCTTCGGATCCAAGGTCTTCAGGGCCAGCTGAGTTTTCACCCTCCAGATCTGATCTGACAGCCTGGTCATCTTTGGCTCCATCCATTTCCTTGGTGGCCCTGACCCTGACTTGCTCGGGACTATCAGCACCTCAGAACAGTGGCATTGAGGCTGGAGTATTTAGGTAGGGGTTATCTGTTCCTGCTTTGGGATCATCACACCCTCTTGGAGCTTCTGATTTAAGCAGCATGGCTCCAATCTCAATTTCTGGTCCAGGCACGGATCCTTCAGGTTTGGGGTTTTCATTGCTACCCTTGGGTTCTGGGACCCTCAGACTCACCTCTGCCTCATCTTTAACACTGTTGAGAGGATGCTCCCTTCTCAAGAGAAGGATCGGATGTCTCCAGCTGGTACCCTCTCCCGGTTTTCATCTGTTCCTCTGGCCAGTCATAAGTCTACTTAGGGACAGTCAGTGTCAGCAAGCCTTTAGTCTGCTTCCTTGTTGGGGCTACCCAGCTCTTTCCCCACCTATCCAGATTTGTCAGAATGGGAAGTTTCATGGAAGAGAGTGCAAGAAGAAGCCCTTGGACTCCCCAGTGGAGACCCTCATCGAAGATACTGACTTCGAAGGAGGTTTCCACAAGTCCATGCATGATAAAGCCCCCTTTCTGAAGGAGTCTGCTTTTCTGGCGACCTTTGGCATAGACCCATCCATGCCATGGTTCCCAATCTGGAAGCCCTTAGAGATGTGGTATTCCAAAGGGTGTGGAAGTAACCCGACACAGTAGAGTCTTTTCTTAGGAAGCCAGATGAAGTTTTGCCCCCCCCCCCCCATAAAAGACTGGCCTTATTTGGAGTAAAGGCCTGGCTTTGGCTGTCTATGCCATTGTGATGGCAGCAGCCACCAAAAAGATTTTTTAAGAGCGCTCCTTGATTCACCTCCCAAACAGGAAGTCTCAGGCTCTGGATCGATTAAAGAAGCGATCTTATGCCTCATCCATTTTTGTTTTGAGAGCACTTAGCTACTTATACTTGAAGAGGCTTCAGCAGAGCCTAGTCCCTGAAGTGTCAAGCACCCTCAAGACACAGCAAGTCTCCAGATACCCAGACGAAGCTGGAGGCTCAGTTGTCCACCTTGATGTCCAAGGTTTGGAATTTGCAAACACTGTTTCAATAAGGCTCCTCTCTAACTCAGTTGATGGAACATCCAGGGTGACAGGCTTTGGAATTATGATAAGGCAACTTGCCTGGATTCAGTTGTGTAACATTGCAGGTTACTTCAAAACATCCTTCATTAATGCTCTTTTTGATGGGTCCTCATCTTTTGGGCCCAAGGTTAAGGACACACTTACAGTGAGTGAATAGGAGGGGAAGATGCTGTCTGCTGTCTGATTTTGTTTTGTTTACCCCCAGTGATCCTCCCCTAGGAATCAGAAATGGGATAAGCATTTCTTCTGGAAGTCAGTTCTCTTACAAGTTGCTCCTCTGGAAGGTTCCTCCCAAGGGTGGTGTGGGGAATCATAATGGGCATCACTCATAGGGCAGCAGCAGTCCTAAAACCCTGCCTTCCACAGAACTTTTTCCAGCGGGCCCTTTCAGTATTCTGAAGGGTTGACAAAATGCTCTTCTCTGGAGACAGTTTGGGTTTATCTAGCTCTCCACCCCAAAGCTTGGGAGACAATCACTTCAGATGCCTGGGTGTTTAGAGTCCTATCCAGAGGTTGTCATTCCCTTTGTAGAAGCTCAAAACTTTTTCCCAAATAGTTTCCCAGATATGCCTTCCCCATCAGTGACTTGGCACAATGGTAGAGATCCAAAAGCTGCTCACAAATAGTCATTCAGGGAGTCCCACCAGACAATGCATGATCTGGGGTATGTTTAGCAAAAAAGAAAGCAAAGGCTCTCAAGCCAGTTTGGATTAAAGCAAACTAAACCAGTTTGGCAAAAAGATCAACTTCCTGATGGGCACAGTGCAGTCCATATTACTTCTGACGAAGGACGATTTGGGTGTACTCAACAGACCTCAGACACTTACCATCACATCAAGATAGATCGACATTCCAAGAGGGTCCTTTGCTCCTGGATGGGAGGCCATCATTATTGGTTTAGGGCCCCGCCGTTTGGTCTCAGCACAGCTCCCCGGGTGTTTACCAAATGCATGGCACTGGTTGCAGCCTGGATCTGGCTGCAGGGATTTCAGGTCATCTTGTACCTGGATGATTGGCTCCTCACCATCCCCACAAAGGCATCATTGATCTCTATGTAAAAGCCAATGTCTAAGGCACACAAAAGGAGAACCAGTCCCAAAATTGTTTAAACTTCACTAAAATGTTTATTGAACCAAAATGACATAAACTCAACTTTATCACAGCGTTTTTGTCATACTAGAGAAGACTTCATCAGATGCTACAATAAAATGCAATTACTGCCCTTTTCATTGGTGGTAGAAACATTGAATGTATTTATTCAGTTATTCCCCTACAAATGAAATGACTTCCATACAAAATGTTTTTGTTGTTGAGTCTTTCGGCTTTTTCCCCGGTTAGGGGTCGCAACAGCGGAACTCCGGTCTGCTAATGATTGGTAGTTGATGTTTACGTGCACAGTTATCAGCCCTGACGCATGTTAAATCCATACTTTCTATAAAACCTGTATCACATGTACTTTACATTATGAAAAATAAATCATAGTCCTGTATGACATCTTAAAATTGTACTTGTGAATAAGAACAGGATTTTTCTAAAACTTAAAAACATTTTGAAAAACATTCCTTAATTTGAATCTGTACAATATGTAGTAGTAATATAAGGACCTTATTTTCAGCTTTAATATTGTATCTCCATCTAGTGGATGACCACAATATTTCTCTCAAACTGTTGAGAGGATGTTCCCTTTCATTATAAAACATTATGCCGATATTAAAATACATAAATGTAGTACTAAATGTTTGCAAATGTGTAAATAAAAGGTAAAAAAATGTTGTGTAATGACCAGAGATGAAAAGAAAGCCTAATATCCAAAATACTAAATAGCTGCAGAAAACTTATTGTGTAATGAGAGTTAAGAAAGTATACTAGAAGTGAATTTGTATAACTTAGTAGCTCTCATTTCAAGTAGTGGTGCTATAGAAATGTTTTCATTAAGGCCAGGGTATTTGTTAGCTTCAAGAGTGATTTGCCACAAAAATTACTTGTATTCAGTATTTGTTTCCCATGGCCCTCCCCTTAAGTCATTTTTTACTTCAAGTGCAAGAAATAAAAACCTAGCCCCTTACAATTCTCAATATGCTTATATAATACATTTTTCTCATTTTTAATGTATATGCTGTGGTAATGCTCTTATATTCTTTTCTTTAACTTGCGTTCCATTTTACCTGTATAAAATGCTTCACAACTTTCACACAAGGCTAAATATATTAAATTCATTGTGCTACAATTAGAATAATTCCTTCTGTCTAGCTTCTTTTTTCTACTTTTTATGTATACTGCCTCTTTATGCCAAATATATGGACATTGAGAACAAGCACCATTTTTAAATGTTCCCTTTCTTTTGATCTTACTGTTCTCCCCATTTTTATATTCAGATATCTTTTAAATTTTGTCCTTTTCTGAATATTATTTTTAAAGGTTTCTTGGACACTTTTTATGTCTCAGTCCTATAAACCTATCCTAGTCCCTTTTGATAATGTTTCTAATCTTTCCATCTTCATTGCATTCACTTATAACGGCCCTATTGTATTCTTTTTGTAGGTTAAGTCTCTGCCCATCTTTCTCATCTTTTTCATTGTTATCCCCTAAAATGGGCTTAAACCTTGCGTCTCTTCCCTTTAACACTTCATTTTTTACCTTTTGTAACAAATCCACTGGATGACCTCTCAAGACTTTCTAAGAAGTTGCATTCATCATCAAAATCCTTGGTGTCCGAGGTCATTCTACTAGCTCTGACGTATTGCCCCTTTAATAATTTTTTGAAAAACACAGATGGGCACTTGTAAAGTGCAAATAAGAAGTAGAGTTTCTTTTCTATATACTGTGAATTTGAAACCCCACATTAATCCCATTGACGTCCTGCTTACCAGGCTAAACAAAGAGAGGGTAACGGTGAGCTGCCTGTCGGGAGCTAGAATCCGCCACATAACCCAAGCACTCACTCAGGTCACTCCAAAGCAAGTACAAATATGACTCCGTCATTTTCCATGCCGGCGTGAATGACCTGAGACGTACCTCCTTGGACTACGTGAAAAGAGACCTAGAGGAGCTCTCTGATTATGTAGCCCAGGCCGGTATGACCCTGACCCTGAGCAGCATCTTGCCCTCACCAAGAAAGATGCCACAATACAAAGAGAAGATGATCAGCTTTAATAATTGGCTCAATTACTGGTGTCATTCTAGGGGGATCCAATGTCTGTCTGCTTGGGGTGACATGCTGGATAAGCCACGCTGCTTCGCAAGGGATGGCTTGCACCTGTCACCACTGGGCTTCCGGATATTGGCTAAGGCTCTTGCCACCCCCATAGTGCCTTTTTTAGGCAAGGCTCAAAAGACAAACCCACCACCTTGGAAAACAATAAAGGAAAAAAACTAAGGGTAATGCTGCTCAACGCCAGAAGTTTAAATCTCAAGATGCAGGCTCTTGACACACTCCTCAGTATGGAGAGCATCGATGTCTGTGCAGTAACTGAAACCTGGTTCAAGGCTCCTGAGAGCACCCCAGCCCTACCAGGTTATACCTCGTATCATGCATTTCGGCCCCAAAACCTGGGCCGAACCACAAAAGGAGGGGGAGTGTCCATATTCATTAGACACCCACACCTCCAGGTTAGTGGGCAACGCACAAAGCATCGGAGACCATCCATGTGCAACTAACCGTAGGCAAAACTGCTATACAACTTGTAGCATGCTACAGACCACCCTCGCAATCTCAGGAACTCCATTCAGCCTCCCTGAAGACACTGGAAGATATGAATGTCTCACCAAATACCATCATATTGGGAGACTTCAACTACCCAAACATAGACTGGGTGCATTACTCAAGCCCTAACACCCTAGCCCAAAGGTTCCTGGAATTCATCAACTCAAATGTGAGGGAACAACTAGTCACCTCTCCCATAAGGGGAAATAATATACTTGACCTGATCATCACAAACATGGGGACAAAATGCTCAACACTGGAAGTATACCCCTCACTAGTGAGATCAGACGATAAACTAATAACCCAAGGTATTCATATCCCACCTCCACCCCCAGCACAAAAGACCACAGTGAGAAACTTCTCAAAAGCCGACTTTACACTCCTTAGGACTGAAATTGTATCCTTCAAGCCCCCTGGGCCAGTGGAAACCACATCCCACACTGCTGAATCCTTCAAAAATGCTTTCTACGGGTATCTCCAAAAATGCATGGATCATGCAATCCCAAATAAAACCAAGACCCTTTCCACCAAAAGCAGACATTCTATCTGGTGGACCCCAGCCATAAACAAACTTTATAACAAGAGAAGGAAGCTACTGCAAAACAGAGCAAAATCCCATAAAGGGAAGGCATCCCCTGATCAGCACTAGCAAAAAACTATGTTCGCTAATAAAATCATCAAAGGCCAACTTTGAGAGAAAAATCACTAAGGACACTAAAGATAATCACAAGGCCTTCTTCAGTTATGTTAGAAACCTGGGTGGAAACCCTCAGATATGCGCAGAGTTCGTTCATAACGGCAAAAAATACACTGAACCCACAGATATTGCCAACATACTGGCAGACAGGTTCAGTGCAAATTTCTCCCCTCCCTCTCCCCCAAAAGACGAAATAAATATCTCAGCTGAATGCAACCTCCCTGAAATCTCAGATGTCCAGGTGAGCGCTGCCCTCAGCAAAGCTAAAAATACAGCATCATGGAACCTGACAGTGTCCCGGGTTGCGTGATACGTGAACTCCTAGAGGAGCTAAACCTGCACATAAGAACGCTGTTTAATCTTAGCCTTGCTACAGGATACGTCCCTGAACACTTGCGTACAGCTACAGTGGTCCCACTCCACAAAGGTGGCACCTCTACAGACCCTGGAAACAACCGCCCCATAAGCTTGACCAGCCTGGTCTGCAAAGCTATGGAAAGGATCATTATGGAACTCATAAACAAAGACATCGGGGACCTACAGACAATTGACCCTACCCAGTTCGGCTTTGTAAAAGGCCGATCCTGTCTTTTAAACCTGGTGGACTTTTTTGAAACAGTCTTTAGAGCCATTGATGAAGACAAAGCAGTTCATACAGCCTACCTGGATCTGGCAAAAGCCTTCGACACAATACCCCACTCAGGCATCATAGACAAGCTCAACAGCTTAAATGTTAAACCCATTTGTCACAAGATGGGTTGCAAACTGGCTAAAGGACAAAACCCACAAAGTCAGAATAGCTGGAGCTATGTCAGGCTCTAAGCCAGTCACAAGTGGAGTCCCACAGGGCTCTGTCTTGGGACCCCTCTTGTTCGGCATTTATTTATCAGATGTGCAGGTAGACATAGGGGGGTTGTGGCTAACCAAGTTTGCAGACGACTGCAAACTAGGTGCCATAGTCTACACACCAGCTGACACATGCATCCTCCAGAAGGGCCTCACAGAAACAGACGACTGGTGCCAGAGTCATGGCCTTAAACTAAATGCCACAAAATGTATAGTCATCCCCTTTGGAAAAAACAAAAGTACCCTCAAATTACTACATAGGTGGCAATCCATTAAGTACAGAAAAAGTAATCCGAGACCTGGGGACCCAAGTTGACAGTGACCTCTCATTTTGACACCCACGTCGCCAAAGTGGTTAGAAAGACCTTCTACCTTGCCCACCTTATCATGAGGGGATTCACATCCAGATCAACTGTACCCTTATATTCCTCCCTTATCAGGCCTATGATTGAGTACAATGCCCCATTTGGTATGTACCTCACCCGGCACCTGCAGCAGCTGGAGAGACCCCAAAAGTACCTTACCAAGAGGATCAAGGGTCTCCAGCATATGTCATATGCTGCCAGACTGAAAAAGCTCCAGCTCTATTCAGTAGCATACCACCTTCTCCGAGGTGATCTGTGCCTTACGTACAAGGCCATGTCCAATTCAGAATTAATGGACATGCTCCACCTCAAAAAATCCAAATCCATCAGAGCCACGAGAGCTAAAGATCTAAACCTCAGCACAAATATGAATAGGACATGCTGGAGGGACATTCATAACCCAGAGGCTTCACGCACTCAAACAACATACCTGTCCATGTTAGGCAGAGCCCCTCACTGACTCTCTTCAAGAGAAATCTGGACGAATGGATGGGTGATCGTAGGTTTACCCCGGGAGTCATCTCTGTGTCATTGCTAGATAGAGGCACAGTAAACTAAATTTAATTTAAATTGTAAACTTTTGTATCATTACATGGGGTGGCGAAAGCCACATACACTTTGGCTAGGCTTATAAATGCCCTAGGGCAGATAGCCTAGTACTATACTATGAAACTAATCTTTTGAATAGAAGCATCTAGATAGCTTTCATTTATTATAGGAAACGTATGTCAATTTGAAAAATTCTTTTGTTAGTCACATCTTCCGTGTCAGTCCAAAATAAACATAAATCATCAAGGTACCTTTTATGTAGCACCCGACATGTTTTAAATTTTGAGTGAAGAATAGATTTTTCTTCCCACATTCCGAGTACTATGTTAGCATAAGTGGGGAGGCCCCCATAGCAACACTTTCAGTTGCTGGAAAAACTCTGCACCAAAATAGATGAAATTGTTTAATACCAAGTCAGTCAAATCAAGATATACACCGAGTTAATTTTGTTTCATCCTTTTGTCCTGAATTAAGGCTCCTTCAAAGAATTCCATGCCTTTGTCATGGGGAATGCTTGGAAGCAAATCAGTTATATCTATAGTAACAAAAATATTGTGTGTAACACGTTTGACACTTCTTAAAAAAATCCCAGGAGTCTCTTAAAATTTAATTTTCGTTTTCATTGTTTTTAGTTTGATCCAAATATTTAGCAGTAGGGGCTGTTTTTGAACCTTCTGAAGAAACAATATGTCTTGGGGGGGTGGATCTGTCTCATTGTTATGTATTTTGGGTATTCCAAAGATTGAGGGAATTTTTGGTCTGTCATTTTTTAAATAATTATACATGTCTTGTTAAGTTCCTCTATAACAAGTCATTTAATCCTAAATCTATTTTTTTATAAGAAATGTTTATTTCATTTTTTTTGACAGTCTTGTATAGTGTCTCCTAAAATAGCCATCATTTTACCTTCATATATTAGTGTCCGTTATCACTGCTCTTCCACCTTTGGTTTCACCACCCTTACTTTGTCGTTTAGTCTTTCTTCCAGAACTTTCTTTTCCCCATTATTAAAGTTAGACTTCTGTTTACCTTGGGGAATTGTTTTTAATTCCTTTTCCACCGTTTTAAGGTTTTTTAAGTTGGGGATGTAGGAGTGCTTATGTACATTTTTCCTTCTTAAGACTTTACCATTATATTTTTGTGTATTTCTTGAAAATAATTCCAAGTTAATTTTATACCAAATAATTTATAATATTACCTTAGTTAAATCACACTTAATTTTTGGAATAAATTTAAGCCCCTTGGATAACAGGCTAAAATATGCTGTTGTGACGTCTGATTGTATATATGCCTCTGTGCAGAAATTTTTTTGTCACTCGTTGTATTTGTACCATTGTTATGGAGCATTTCTTCCCGGGCCTCTGCTGTAAATGGACCTTGTTCCAATCAGACTTTCCCGGTAAACAAATGTGAAATAAAAAAAAAAAATTAAAATTAAATGTATTATAATTGTTACATGTGTATTTGTAATTGTCTTTTAATATTGTTTCATGAGATGGTGTAAAAGAAGATGTGAAGGATTTTAATATCTGCCTCTTCCCCTTGCTCCTCTCATGTTGTGATAATACTGATTCTACGGGGGGGGGGCTTTTCGTTTTTAACCTTTTGGATCTTTGAAGGGGGATAATCGAAAGGGTCATTCAAATCTAATTTGTCATCCGTTCTGTTTATTTCATACCGTCTTCCACTATACCTCTCCCCTTCGTCGTATCCTATTTCTTTATGTGCATCAACATTTGTCTACATTAGACCCTTAAGGCTTAGAGTAGCTTCTCTTTTCTTTATATTCTGTAACATTTTTTCCAATTTCTTTGTCTTTCTGTTAATCAAAATGATAAATTCCTCCTCTATCTTGTATCTGATATTAAAATATTCTCCCGTTTTTTTTCTAATAGTCAACACAGTCCTCAGTAATAGGAGTAATTTCTTCTTTGTATAATGTTGTTTTATGCTGGTCATTTTAGCCCTTAAAACTTCTATACCACAACAACTAAAATTTTCTATCCGTCAATGAAAATCTGTCCCTTCCTCCACGTTATTGGGAAATTTACATATTCTTATTCCTTTAAGGACTATGCCCAAATATGCATATTCTTTTAATTAAGCATTTTCTATATCAAGAGCCCTGTATTTAAATAAGTCAATACAATTTCTTGACACTATTGTCATTTGTGTCCATTAGTAAGTCTCTCCTTCATTCTTTAAACTGAAAAGAAAAGCTTTTGAACAGCCATTCACCTAAGTCAATATTTTGAACAGTGTTATTTAAACAGTCACCTCTGTCTTGTCCCATTGGTGGTTCAGTTTCTTGCTGCTGCTTGTTCCTTATAGATTCACCAGTTCTGCTCAAAAATTCTCTGAGTTAGCTGGTAATCTAAATCCGTATATTTTGAGTTCAAAATACCCGTGCTCTGCTTGTTTCTATTTCCATTGTTTTCTCTCCCAGCTGAATTCCTTTGTTTGTTTCTTGTGGTCATTTCCTGATTCATTGCCAGGGGAATGTCACATGCAAGACTAGCCATTGATTGGCCGAGTGGTGTAAGGAGGTTAACCAGTTGAGCGAGCTGGCCAGTCAGTTTCCAAGTTTCACCAATTTCCTCGTACCTAGCCTTTTCAGCTGTGGGGTACATATGTTTCTTCATCCATATCTCCGAATACAAAACCAAAACTTTGAAATGGGGAATAATGCCCAGCCAAAAGCAAAACATAAAATCCAATGTCTAAGGCACATAGCAGAACCAGTCCCGAAAATTTCTAAACTTCACTAAAATGTTTATTGAACCAAAATTGCACGAATGCTTAACTTTATCACTGAGTTTTTGTCTTATTAGAAAAAACTTCATCAGATGCTACAATCAAATACAATAGCTACATTGATGTCTGTCAGGTATTGCTTATTCTGACTGTCACAACTTGTGTATTTCAGTCAGCTACCCAAAATCGAGCCTTCAACCTGTTCAAGTCTTAGGTTGTCATCTGTACAGTCTGTTAAATTGCTGGGCTCCCAAGTTCCAGAGTTTTCAGTCTTTGAGCTCAGGCCCTGTCAGTGCTTGCAAATCCCAAACCTGTAGCTCATACACTTTTAAAGCTTTTGGGTCATATGGCAACGTCAATAGGACTGGTTCCGCTAGCCAGATATCACATGCTAGCCATATAGTGGCCTCAAAGTGGTCCCTCTTAACTCATCCTTTGGATTTCCCCATATGACTCACAAGTGTGTCACAAGCAGATTCATTATTAGTTACAGTCTCCATTACTAATGCAAAGGAAGACAGTTTGTAATTCTTTCTCCTTCAGACACAGATGCCTCCCTGCAAGGGTGGGAGGGGGATTTCGGGAGAATGGTTCAAGGCTCCCAGTCTTCTGCAGATTCTGAAGATGAGCAGTCTTCCTAGCATTGCAGGCTTTTCGGATGCCTCACAAATGGTCCTTAAATCCAACAGTGACAGCTCAGATTTTTCAGCTTGTGGCTTTGTGTTGTGACTTGTTTTCATCCTTGTGCAGTACCAAGTATGACACCTACTACTCCATTGCTCCCTCTCTTCTTTGGCCTCTTTTGAAATGTTCCCTATAGATGGGGACAGACAACATGAATCTGGTTCAGCCTCCCCACCCTCTTGCCTCCAACCTTAGTGCTGACTTGGCAAGTCTTCCCTTCGGGATGACTGGACATGGGAAGCTCTTCATTCAACTCCCTTAGAGTATCACATTTGTGTAGGTTGTTTTCTTTCCAGTTGTGGGAGATGTGTAGTTCAGGTAGATGTGTTATGTTTTGATGCTTGGGGCAGACTTTATCTGGAGTGGTGATAGAGGACCAGGGTTATGAGTAAAGGCGGTAGAGCCAAAACGGGCTAAAGACTTTTGAATTGGTTGATGCCAGATCTGAAGTCCTACAGGTTGAACCAGACAGAGGCAGACAATACGGATGTATCATTATGGTGCGCACATAACTTTCTTTTTTGACTATGCATTTGTATGCAGTTAAGGTTTTCATGCTAACCATTTTATGAGATGAGGATAATCTTAAAAAAACTGCTATTTAACTGTATCACAGCAAGCAAGCAAAAAATAAAAACAATTTTGGTTGCAATCTGTATCAACCCTGCCCTAACAGTGCAGCAGCAGATCTCACCAGCTTGCTACTTAAATGGCAAGCAAAACACTTTCTTCTAGTCACTAGACTAGAAAGATAGAAAAAAAATTGCTGGATTACTGAAGAGCTTGTTGCTCTGTACAAGTTTAGAGATTCTGTTTGTAAAAAAATTGGGAGGGGAGAGCTGACCAACCACCAGACAGGGACAGATTCCTACTGCTAAAAAAATGTTATTAAAGAAAAAGAAACACTAGATGAAAAAATCTCATCACCTCTCCAGCAGTCTCTTCAAAACCATTAAAAGCATTCTGGAAGTTAGTCAACAATACCATAGGCTTTACTTCATATAGTACTCCAACAACATCTTCTCTAACTGTTTAATCTCAGAGCACAGCTTTTTAGAGCTCTGTAGCCTCCTCAGAGTTTTATTTGAGGATTTTTCAGGTGTTTATGAAATAAGGGACTTGGAGGCCTTTGGAGGCCTATGCTTAGACCTCTCTATTAGTCTTTTTGTCAAGGTCTAAAAGTTCAAATTGTTATCCCTTCAGAACTTGCCATCACCTTCCCATTGGCAAACATTTTAGGCCTTTAGATTTTCTGTATTTGGCTTACATTATCAGTTTTCCATCTTACCCTTTGTACTATCTACTTATCCAAGGATATTTACAAAATGTCGGGCTCCAGTAATTGCTTTAACGCAGACTTCAAGGCATTCACATTTTTCCAATTTGGATGATTCTTACATTTGCAGACTTTTTTCAGTTGTCAAGAGTCCTACTCTGAGTTTCTAAGTAAAAGTAAAGAAATCTCCTCTTATCCCTTTTCACCAAATAGTTTTCGTGGTATGTCTGTTAGACCCTGCCCTTGGAAAAGCATTTCTTCCTCCATACAAAGTACCAAATGTTCCAAAAGTTCTTCCCAAGTATTTCCAGTCAAAACTGGGTGTTTGTCATTGAATTTTAAGAGATCGTGGGGTACATGGCTTCTATAAATATCAATTCCTTTGACTAGACTTCACATGAGAAAAATTCAGTCATTCTTAGGTCAGTCTGGAATTTGTATCTACACCCTTTATCTTTTCAGATTCCTGTACTGGAGTTTGTAAGGAGGGATGTTCTATGGTAGGGAGAACAGTTATGAAATCAGTCTCCCATTCTCCCTTTCACCTTTTCAGTCCGTCACAAAAGATGCTTCAGACAGGGCTTGAGAAATGGATTCCAGAAATGTGTGCAAGTGCAAGATCTGTGGAACAGACAGACAAAAGAACAGAAATGTCAGAAATGAAGGCAGTAATAAATGCTTTGAAAATATTTTACTGCCATCATCTCTTTGACAACAGTAAATTCTTTGTAAGCCCTACATCATCTCTGGTCTCCATGACTTCAAATTTTCACAGAAAACACCACACTGATATGGTACATAAATGGTGGTTGGGGGGGGGGTGCTACCAGGTTTTCACCCTCTTTGCAAACTTTCTATGATGGCCCTTGAGGTAGCAACTTTTCTCACGTTGACACTTCACGCTTCATACATACTGTCAGAGCAAAACATTATAGCAGACAAGCTGAGCAGGACAGACCCTCATGAATGCAGCTTTCACCCTGGAGTCTTCCAATAATTGATCCAGCTGTGGGAGTGCCTGAAGTAGATCTGTTTGCCTCCTCTCAGAACAGACAGCTAAAGAAATTCTGCTTCAGAATCTCTTGCAGACTTGCATGAATGATGGATGCCGCCTTATTCTCACGGATGGAATCTTCCTTTATGATTTTCCACCCTGGCCATTGATAACCAGGATTCTTCTAAACATTCAGAACTCCCCTAAGATTGTGGTTGTGCCTCGTGTTTCTTACTTATGAAAATGGCCAAGGGGATGTACCATTGGCTTCCCCACAAAATGGATTTACTCTCAAGAAGACGGGTTGAGACTTCCAAGATGGCTGCACATTAACAGCTTGTTTTCTAGCTCTCCCAGTGTGAAAACAGAAACTCAGCAGAGAAGACCAAGAGACTTGTGTTTATGGGTAAATTTCAGTAACTGGCCAGTATATGCACAGCCTGGATGCGAGGAATAAAGAAATACTGAAGACCTGGAAAACATCAGTTACAAAGAGAGAGGAAGAAACCCTGACTGGGGAGAGTTTTGCAGCTGTTCAGCAAAAAGCAATGCAGCCTTCAGATATGGCTTCCAATAATCCACAGGAAGATAGAAGACAACTGCATACAGACCTGATTAAAATAAACAGAACACTGATGGAATGTATCAACACAACAAAAGGCTGGAAAAAATGGAAGAAGCTTTAAACAGATATTCAGATGAGAGGATAAAGCTGCAAAAATCAGAGGTAGAAATGAAGAAAAGGCTGGCTGAATGAGACTGCTCAGAAGGAGATGTTTCAAAAAATAGACTTGGAGGACAGAGGACGTAGGGAAACCTGAGATTTTTCAGCTATACCAGAGAAACTGGAAAGAACAGACTGCATTAATTTTATGAAAGGACAAATAACTGGACTGGTATTCCACAGCAGGTGTTGCTCTTTGAAATTTCACATTGTGGGTATGCTCCAAACCTAGCTATAAGAAAGCAGCCTAGACCTTTAATAGTAAAGATGCAATCCTACCAGCAGACTGAGTTGATTCTGACAAAACTGTGGCAGAAGGGTAAAATACTAAAAATGGGGGACACCAGAGTATTTGTGGAGAATGTTTACACATTGTACACCTGACAGAAGAGGAGTAAATTCATTCCACTATTTAGGGAATGTCAAGACATGGGTGTGAGATTCAAACTGCTCTATCTAGCTGTCTGATATTCTTCCCTGGAGGGACAAAATCAATTTTTATGAAGTGCATCCTAAGGAGGAAGTACAAAAGTTTGTCCAACAAAAAGTGAGCTGTAAAAGATTCTGCTGCTTGTTGCTCTGGTAATAAAAGACCACAAAGACACTGTACCCATGAAACCTCTTTCAGTACTTCAATGCAACATGTTGGAGAGAGAGAACGGAGCACGAGAGTTGAGTAGAAGAATAAGAGAGTATGTTGTAAATTAAGAAACCAGATTTGAGTGATGGAGAACAGTAGAATTAAAAACAGCAACTTAATGTGGGATTACAATGCAATAATTACATTTGTGAAATACAACAGAACAAGAAAATCTGAAATATTGGACTTTTTCAAAGTTTGTTGAATTTGTGGGGTACTCTAAAGTATATGCCCTACTTCATATCAGTGTTCAGAAAAATGCTTTGGGGAAGGGAAGGGAGGGGACAATGCGAAGTGAATAATTTTGTTCTTAATACTGTATTTGTGTTGAATGGTTTCCTTTGCATGTTAAGTGTAATGAGGACTAAACAGATGTTTTTTTTTTCTCCTCTCTTCTTTCTTGTACAATTTTGAGAAATGGAGGGAATGCAATGTATAAACAAAGAGCTTGGTTAAAAGGGGATGGCAAAGTTAAAATTGATGTGCTTTTTCTCATTCTTGCATGAGGAAATGACTGGATTAAGGACCTTGGATTAGTTTTAAGACAGAGTAAGTAAATGATATAGCATATTGAGGCTTTTTTATTTATTTATTTTTAGCAAATGCATGTATACTTAATTCTGCAGCTGATCGTCATATTTCCATGGAAACAATCTGATAAGCTTGGCTGTCTGGTTCTCATGTCTCCATGAAGACAACCTGATAGAGAAACTGCAGACAGTCTGGTGGCAGGGGATTGGCTGACGGAAGAGAAAAAAAAGATAAATTAGCTTTGGCATAATGTTCTCTGAAAGCAATTGGGGGTGGTTCCAGCTGGGATAGCTTTAGAGATGAGACAAAGCCAAGTTTAGACTTTAAGTGAATTTTTCTCAGTTATTTTTAATGCAGTGGGGATATTAATATAAACGTGTTTTACTCTTTTTTTTTTTTTTTTTTTTTTTTTTTTATTCAGATTTAAGAAATGAAAGCACTGCAATGTAAAAATGTAAGGGAGGCAGGGAAGGGGGTATTGAAGTAAGTTCTGGTTGAGAGTATGACAGAAGAAAAATCAGTGTGCTTTTTCCCATGCTTGCATAGGGAAATGACTGGGTTAAGATCCTAGGCCCTGTCCAGTAACAAATTTATTAGAAAGCATGTAAATAAAAAAGAATATTGAATATTATAAGGCTTTTTTCTGGTAAACAAGGTACCTTTATCAGTTTTGTCTGGACTGCCTGTCACGAGAAGACAATTTGATAAAGGGAAATGGCTTGGAGAAAGCACTTACTGAAAGTGTTCAAATGGTTTCTCAGCTGGGAGAAGCTATAAAGATAGACAAAATCAAATAGAACTTACTAATAGCACAAGCTGTACCATGAGTCTTAGCATGACTGACCTTTCATTTTGGTTAACTCTAGCCGGTCTGTGTGGCTATCATCTTAGATCTTTTGTTCTTATTAGGAAACAAAAACCAATATTTGAAGATGTGCATAGTTTTGTGTATAATTAAGTTACTAGGCTTTAGTGGGGTTTGGGGGGGTTTTGTTCTGTTTGAGGGGTTTAAAAAAAGTTAATGTAAGATGTGGAGTAGGCTCAAATGGATATGACAAGAAACAACTGTATAAAAACCTAACCTGCCGAACAGCATATGCATGTAACATAAAAGTTGGAACTAGACATTTAAGAAAAAAGCAGTTGTACATAAAAGGTGGTAGTAACTATGTAAGAAACTTGTGCTTTCTGTAATGTCTTTAAATTTGAATGGTCTTATAGATAAAGAGTAGTGAAACTATATTAAAAATATGGAGTGCAAATAGCTATGCTACAGGAGATGCATCTGGAAAGAACTGAACTTGTGAATTTGCTAAAGAAAGGTTTTCAGGATGGTTATTCAGTGGAATATCTGGGGCAAAGGAAGAGGAGTAACTATGCTAATTGCTAGAGGGTCTCAAATAATGATAGAAGAGGGGAAAAATAATGGAAGATGTATAGTATTAAAGGGCTACTGCCAAGGGAGGCGGACTACACTAGCATTAATGTACATTCCACCTAAAACTGCTATAATGGAGCTTAAGAAAATTCTGGGAGAACTGATCAGCTTTAGGTAAGGACCGTTACTTGTAGGTCGACACTGCACTTTGGTTTGCAACTGTGAAGATGTGTCTGGGGGCCCTAGAAGTGAAAATATAACAAAGGAGGTTAGATTTTTGAAGAAATTTATGAAAATGTTTGGCATGGAAGATGTGAATTCAGTACCAGGAATTTGGAGTGAATTTATGTATTCTCCCAAGATGCAAAAACCGGGCTAGGTTAGATGAAGTGCATCTCACAGGAACATGTGCATTTAATTGAAGGTCTTGAAACACACCCAATAACTGTTTCATATCATGCACCAATAATAAAAATAAAAACAGATGTGTCTTTCGGCTTTTCTCGGTTAGGGGTCGCCACAGTGGAACTCCAGTCCGCTAATGATTGTCAGTAGATTTTTACGTGCCGAGTTGCCAGTTCTGACACACAACCTTCAACGAAGGTATGCCCATTCACGCAAGTCTCCACACAGAAGATGCTCTAGCTGAGAAACTAACAGGATGTCGTACTGTGAGGCGGCAATGCTACTGCAGTATAATGAAATAAAAATGAGACATTGGTGCTTTCCTACCTATCTGTTGAAAAGAGAGGAGTTCAAGGAATGGGTTTTGGAATTAATTCAGAAGCTACTAGAGAAGATAGAAATTTCTTCTGAAAATATATAGGGAATGGGATAAAATTAAAGTGGAGTTTAAAATTAGGGTGGAAAAAAAAAGGAAAGGGAGATGTATGGTTAAGAAGCAACAAGAATTATTTAGAGGGATTGAAAAATGTTAAAATATTGCAAAATAGGGGGAAACTTTCAGAACAAGAACTGCAGAATGCTAAACAAAGTAAGGGATCACCTCGATAATATGCAGAAGTTTAGAAAGACTGCTGTTAAGCAACTATTTTTTTTGATAATTCTAGAGCACAAAAACTTTTAGCACAGTGATTCAGGCAACAAAGTGGAAAGGGCGGTCACCAAGCTTAGGGAGCCATTAACAAGGAAGCTAACAAGATCCTGTGGAAGTATTAGAAATATTTTGAAAATGTTATGAAAGTTTGTATAAAGCAGAGAAATACAGAAATCAAGAAAAGGTACAAATGGAAATGTTTATGGAAGAATTAAATACACCAAGGTTAGAGGTAGATGGAGCTCCATTACTAACCAGATAGGAAGAGATGAGAGAACAATGGCTATGTATAACCAATCTACAGGAAAGTCCCCCGGAACAGATGGGCATTCCTGTGGAAGTTTGGAGGCTAGGAGGGGAAAAAAACTGAAAGATCTGGAAGGTTTTGTTTAATAGTATATTTTAAGAGAAGTACCAGCATCCTGGAAGAAGGCAGAGGTAACAGTATTACCTAAAGAGGGTAAAGGTCCAGCTGATCTGGCTTTATACAGGCCATTTCAATACTAAACCATGATTATAAAGTTTGTCTATAATCGCAAAAGTGATACCAAAATTAATAGATATGGATTAGTGTGGTTTTGTTGAGGGGAGGCAAACATTTGACAATATTAACAGAACATTGAAAATCCAGAGGGAAGCAGAACATAAGAAAATACGCAGAGAAATTATTTGACAGAGTAGACTGGGACTTCTTGAGCAGGGCAATGGAAGCACTTGCTTTCTCTGATACAATTGTAAGGTTAATTAGAAGTTTATATGAGGGATCGGAGGTAAAAACTAAGTGGGAGGGGGCTTCTTTGATAACTTCTACTTGAGTAGAGGAACCAGGCAGGGTTGTCTGCCAGTGGTTTTAAATATGCAAACAAAGGGGAAAGCAAAGAAAATAAGGGACTAAGAAATTCAAGGATTTAGTTTGTATAGTAGTCGGGAAAAGCTTGCTGTATTTGCAGATATTATTTTATACATGACAAAACCAGAAAGAACATTTTAAGACCTTCTCAGGATACAAAATTAATGAGGTTAAAACAAGGCAATAGCAGTAAATTATGTACCCACACTCAAATTTGTCTAACAGTATCCATATTTGGGGGGACATGATAAAATTAAGTATTTAGGACTATGGATTAGAAAGGACTCTGAGGCAGCTAAGGGTATGTGAGAAGAGAGACTAAACAGAAGATGATACAAAAATTGAGAAACTGGAAGCTTTGCAATATGGATACTGAGCCACAAGCAATTAAAATGTTTAGTCCCTTTAGTCTTATACAGGTCAATGCGTCAGCAGCTGAAATTGCATTAGTAATAGAACTGTTGGACATAATATTATACAATAATTACTTTATGCTAGGTGACAATTTTTACCTTCAAAAAGTTGGTGTGGCCATGGGTTCACCATGTGGGGCCAGTATAGCCAACATGGTCATGGCCCACTGGGAAAGAGAGTTTGTCTTTAACAACGAGACATTGATGGGGAAGATTAAGTATTACACTCGCTATTTGGACGACATTTTTATATTATTGGAAGGTGAAGAACTAGATAGTGTAATGATCTTAGACTGTCTAAACACCACCACAGATTTCTTATCTTTCACTTCTTACTTCAGCAATATTGCCATTGCATATTTAGATATATGGTTAACTAAGAATTACGATTTAAAGGCATTCGTGGCGAAGATTTATAGGAAAGTTACACACTCTAATTCTTTCCTACATTATAGTAGCTGCCACCCTAATTACCAGAAAAGATCGGTAATTAAGGGGCAATTAGTAAGGGCAGCTCGAATCATTAGCCTGGATGTCGACTTTTTTAGTGAGTGTGACTTACTAACCAACATGTTTTTACGTAGAGGATATCCACTCCAATTATTGAACGACTTGGTAAAAGAAGTTAAGAATAAAAGGTGTAGTGGTTTTTACCAACCTATACTGAGAAAGGTTACCCATGGTGAGTGTAATACAAACTCTATTGTCACCCCCATAGCAGGTAACAGCAGCCAAGGCTTAGCATCGACTACTAATCCTAGATTAATTCTCACTTATAATACCAACAGTCACTTTCTTATTGATATCATTAAGAAAAACTGGGGAATATTTAAAAACAATATTACAATGGTTAGTAAGGTAGGATGCCACCCTGTAATAACTTTTAGGAGGGGCAGGAATATGAAAACATTACTTGAAGGCACTTAGTAACTTCACACGAACACCAGGTATGTTCAAATGTCAAAATTGCAACTATTGTAAGTACATCAATGAGTCCAATAGATTCTTTATTAATAGGAAGTGTTTTGAAATGCGTTGTAGAGCTAACTGTAACACTGGCATGGTAGTCTACCTGGCCCAATGCCAGAAATGTTCAGGATTCTATGTTGGGAAGACTGAACGTAAGTTACGTGAACACATTTATGAACATCAATACGCAATGAAAAAGAAAAAAACAAGAAAACACATTGGCCAAACACATTATAAATTTTAGTGACCATTCTTTCAAATTTATGGTTATTGACCAGGTATTAGAAAATAAGAGGGGTGCGCCCTCAAAGTTGCTGCTTGAAGAACTTGAACTTAAATGGCAGATTAGATTAAATACTTACGCGTACCCAGGACTGAATGACAGTTGTTCTATCAGTTGTATACTAAAACTAAAGAGCCTTATAAGATAGGATAGTTGGTAGGGAATAAATTATGCGCTTTTATATCTCTTTTTGTATAGTAATATATGACGTTTTTGTCAACTAAATTATGCATTTTTTGTCGACTAGTGACAAACTATTTTTAAATATATGTACATTTGAAATGTACTTTTAGTATTAATCAATTTTTCTACATTATATAGTTATGTTAGAGTGTATTGGTGCACATGACGTGCACATTAATTATTAAACTTGTCTATGAATTATTATTGTTATTTTAAGGTAATCAACTCCTAGGTGTTATTCCATGTACTATTGCTTTAGTGCACAAATTTAATTAATATAGAAATATTATTGATGGAAGTATATATACATAACCTGAAGTATATACATTATTGTCACTTTTTTGTTATAAACAGTGATATTTTGATCACTTTACTACTTTTATATATTTAAAAATATTTAAAAATATTTAAAATATTCATGTTTTTAGATTATTTGATTCCTTCACATATATATACATTTTATATATATATATATATATATATATATATATATATATATATATATATATAATAAAAATTTTTTAATATATATGTATAAATTTATATTTAATTATTAGATTATATTAATCCATTTTATTCAGGAATATTAATGAATTTAAACATTATTAAATAGTACTTATTCTTTGGATATATTCATATATTCTCGATTAATATGAAGCTTAGTGGGGTTTAACTATAGTGAATGTATGAAGCAAGTCTCCTTTAAATTAATTGAATCTGTTTAGTGAGTAAATTGATTAATTGTTTTAATTTGGTGATGTATTTTTTACTATAAAAGCATATCACTATGGTTTATATTTTGTCTGATGAAGTCTGCTTATCGAGCAGACGAAAAGCGCTTTACGTAAATAAAGTCTTTTATCCTGTGGCACATCTGTTTGGCTTGGCGGAAGCTGACTGCTCCTGTTCTTTTTGTTTTTCTCAGTTTGTGTTAAGTTTTCAGCTATTTAGGACTATGGATTAGAAAGGACTGGCAGCTAAGGGTATGTTGGAAGAGAGACTAAACAGAAGATGATACAAAAATTGAGAAACTGGAAGCTTTGCAATATGGATACTGAGCCACAAGCAATTAAAATGTTTAGTCCCTTTAGTCTTATACAGGTCAGGCATATTTTGATTAACCAGAGGAGAAGCTGTGGATAGCAATTAAGAGTTGAAGGATTTTATCTGGTAAGGGAAGGCAGCAAGGGTCAAGTGGGATAAGCTGATTCTTCCAATAGAACAAGGCAGATATTGATTACCCAATTTGAGGGGGTATTTTAGAGCAACACAGTTAAGGCTCTTGTAAATAGCAGTTGCAGAAAACTATAGATCAAAATGGAAAGGGATGATGATACGGGCGGGGCTCAAATAATGAGAGATCTGCATTTTGGATGCAGACTCTTAAGGCGAACAACAAAAATCAGAGTATTATATTCATAAAATCGCAGGGATATTCTAAACGAAACTAGCATGAGAATGGAGAAAAGATTCTGCCTATAGGGATGACTGGTTAGGGATACAGACAATAGGTAAGAGGGGGCTGGAATTTGTTGGAGAAAATTGGCAAAGGAACCAAGGTATTGGGAGCAAATAATTAGAAGGGGAAAGGTAATAGAATGGGACGAGACCAAGAAATTTATTTGGACTTGCAGGTTAGAGATAATCTTCCTATCAAGGATTGTTATTAGTGTATAGGCAAAGAGAAAGAAATAGGGGCATCCTAAATAAAAAAGCAAGCACTGATATCATTTTTAATATAGTCTAGAACAGAAGCTGCTGTTAAAGTAATAATTAGAGCATATAAAATATTGCATGATAATTATAAGTGACAGAGGAGCTTGGAAAGGATTGGGAAGAAAGATTGGATAAGCAATTCAGAGACAATGGGGGGATATATTTATATCTCCCAAATATGCAACCAAGTCTAGAAGATTTAGGAGCTTTGCCTAGGAGTGTTTACTTGGGTATTTTTATACCCAAAGTAGACTCCAAAGAATTTTTCCTCAGGTGGATAGCTCATGTTGGAGGAGGAAGGCAAGAAAGAGGAAGCTGGAATCATATTTTTTGGGAGTGTAATGAGCTGGCAGACTTTAGAGAATCCCTGCAGACCGCTATGTTGGAGGTGCTGGGTGAGGAGATTGGATTGACTGGGGAGATTTTTTTGAATTATGATGCAGAATTGGAATTGCCTACAGATAGCAAAGCCTTGGTGAGTCTAATTATGGTGGCTGCTAAAAAAGCAATTACTAGAAAATGGAAATCAAAGTCTAGACCAACTTTAGTAAAAGTGGTGAATATAGTGACCAAGATAAAACAACTGGAATTGGCATCTTTAGAAAAGGGAAGGAACAAACTACATAGGAAAAATGGTAATTGTGGGAACAATATATGCAGTGAGGGGAAAAAAGTTTAAAAGGCAGGATTTGAGCAAGCCATATAATGCTCAATGCTCAACTGACAATGACTGGATTGTAAGTGTTGTTTAATGTTTGCAACTACAGTTGTTTCAGTGGTGTCTATGATGTATGTTTGCAACTAAAGTGGTGTCAAATGTTTTTAATTTATATAAATGTAAGATTACCTATGTCATACGTGAGAATTTAATAAAGATGTTTATAAAAAAAAAGACAACAGTGGTTCTCTGATATATTCCATCATGAACACTCAACTGACTGCCTGGATGATAAAATTTTGTTAGCTTTTAGATGCCTTTTTTCTGAAGACATGCAAAAGATTTCCTAGTCTGTGGCATTCCAAGAGCTAGTACCCTTTTAAGATCTTGTTACTGCTAGTTCTCAATTATTTCTATGAGTTAGTGCCCTCTGGCTTTTATTACTCCCCTATCAAGTTGCATTTATAGCCCATTCTAGTTTGGCTGCCCTTGGATCCCCCATTCTACCTACTTTCAAGTTTGAGAAAGCTCTGAGGTTCTTAACATGAAAGACTGTTTTACTTGTTGCTCTGTCTTTTGATAAGTGTCTGATTTACAAGCTCTTATGGTGAGTCAAACGTACCTCATTTTCCATAAGGATATGCTTTCTTTGAGAATTGATCCTCCTTTTGTACCTGAAGTGGTGTAATAGTTTACCTTAGCTAGTCTATCAACCTCATTTTTTTTCTAGTGCCTAAAAGCAAGGGGGAATAAAATATTTGTACTTTGGCTGTCCACAGGCAACTCTGATACTACCTAGATGTCCTTCAGGAAAGCTCATCAGCCATTTATCTTCTACAATGGTAAGAGGAAATGACAACCACTGTCAAAGCAAACAATAGCTAAATGGTTTTGTTGTGCTATTTCATCTTGCAGTTGTCACCATAACAAGCAACTTCCAGTCAGGGTTAGGCCCATTTCTGCTGGGGCCTTGGCATTTCCAGTGGCTTTCTGGAAAAGGGGTAGACCCAAGAAGTATTTTTAGAGACAGCAACCTTGTTCTCTGTACAAAGTAATAGTAGAAATACCTGTTTGTTAACCAAGTAGGCTCAGTGGAACACAATCCCTTTTTAGGGGCTTACCAGAAGTAATGTTAACTGCTAAATTGTTAAATGCTCAAGGTCACATGGTAAACAAAGGCTGAGGGTTTCAAACAGTGGAACTACAACTCACAACCTTAACCCTCTGGACCATAGGCCAGACAAAATTATTCCTTTTTCAGGTTTAGAAAAGGCTTTCTTAGGACCATTCTCCAGGTGCTCCTGGATTCTAATTTTTTTCTTCCTCCACATTTGCTTCTAAGCTATAGTAGTCTAGCCATATAGCTTAAGCTACTGCAACAGTGATCTACTGTTGAATCTAGTATTGTGTGTGTTAACTTACCATAAAGTTTGAAAACTGGCCCAAGCTGGTACAGTGGCTTGACAAATCTTGGATGGTTTCTATATAGCGACAGCTGCATCTATATTTTCTTTGTGGCTGAAACCCCCTACTGTTGCTATCTGACCGTCCGTCCTACCCACCCCAAACAATTCTGGTCCTGCATTAACAAATCAGGCCACTCAACCCAGCTATCCCCTAATACCACCAGCCATACCAAACCTATTTCTAACCAACTCGACTCTGACTTAATAAGTCAGTCACCTCCTTCATAAGCAATAGTCTACCTCCCTCCCCCATCCTAGTAGAAATATCTTGTAAAATCCCTGTATTCCACATAAACCCGGATGTTCATATTGATCGCTTCAGCTGTAGCCTTAGCTAAATGGGGCTGTATCCTGTGAAGGATAAAATAGCTGGCCAACTTATAAAGTTTCAGGGCAGTTTCCATATGCCTTAACTCTTAATCAGCTCAAATTGAGCTGACTAAAAGGATAGGTTTGTGTGCTAAGGCCTTCAGAGCTTTCCTGCTTTTGAAGAGTGTACTTGTACCTTTGCAGGCTTTCACGGATCAATAGTCTGCTTGTGCTCTTCCTTTTTCTAAGGAGGCAAGTTCCCTTTGGGGAAAATTTTCCACATTAAAGAATTCTTTTCTTGTACGTTCCTGTTTAGGAAAATAATTTTTTAAGCTTCAAGTTTGTGTTTTAACAGATTGTCACAAAGCTTAACTGTACTTTTAAATGGGAGCACAATTTTGTCCTGTAATTTAAATGTTATTTAAAGTAATTGAAACCAATTTTTTTTCTGTGGAGAAATTATGTATTTCACTTTTGGGTGCTGGACAAGCATTTTAAAGTGCATTTAATTGTGTTTGTGAAAAATGTAACTTTAAAAGACTTAATTCTTTTAACAGCATTGACTACTGCTTCACCAAGAAAGAGGCACCATTTTCAGCTTGACCATGGAACAGTCTACTGATCTCACAGCTGGTTCTCCTTCCAGCCAAAAAAAAAAGTTAGCAAACCACTTTTGCCACCACAACAGGCTAGCAATTTGCTTCAGCCAGTGGGCGACTTTACTGTTGGCATAGCTTGCTTTTCAGACAATTAATCTTTTACCCTGCATCCTCTGGTGTAGCACCTACAGCCACTGTGGACTTGGGAGTTAGACACATTCTCTGCAGCTGTTGAGGGTCACCTTAGTGAGCAAGGGAGAGCCTGGGAGAGGGACAGGTAAGGCTTCCCTGTTAAGTCAGAATGTTGTGCCCGTTACTGGGAAAGCTGCTGCCATTAATAACACTATTGGCCCCATTTTTTTTGTGAAAAAGAAACAAAATTAAACTTGTATATTCCCCAAATATCCTTAGACTAGAGTAGTTTACTAGTTCTAGCTAAGGGTTTAATTCAAGTTATTGTTCCTTCTTATAAGGTTTATTCTGGTAAAAAGAAAGAAGGATATTGCTTTTCCTGAAGAAATTCAAGTTTATGAATCTGGAGAGGAAGATCAAGGGACCAGTACAGGGAGTTTAGTTTTTGTGATTCGGTTCAGTTTGATTTTCTCGGGGGGGGGGGTTCTCTTACTCGGAGACTGTTTCCAGAATGTGCCAGTGCTTTTAGTGGGCGGACACTCAAGTTTCTCAGTCCCTTAGAAAATACAGAAGGAATTTCCAGAAGCTTTGGTTAATCCAACTGCTAAATATTGGTTTATTCCATTCCTAGCCTTTATAACAAGGACAGGCAGATTATTGATGAGTATGGAGATAAAAAATGTATGCTTTAACAACATTGATTTTTAAGTATTTTTAATTTTTGGACTGATATTTTAGTTTATTAATTGTAAAAGTATGAGGAATGGTTTGTATGCAGTTTCTTCTTGTGGTGAAAGTTCTGCTTTAAATTATTTAGTTTCTTCCATTATACAAACCACAATTCATTATTTACAGTGGTTGCATGACTCTGATACTTATTCCAGGCATGTGTCTACTTGTACTGTTGCAATGTGGTTTACCTGGCTGCATTCTCAGAACATCCCAGATGATGTAAAAAATGAGATTTTAAATTCTTCTTTGAATAGAAATGTAGTTTTTGGCTCCTGTGCTGCAGAGATCATAAAAAGTGTAAGGACAAGTGAAAGGTAATAAGGAAATTTCTTAGATATTTCACCCCTCCTTTTCCAAATTTTCAAAAGGGCTGTATTAATCTCAATTTTGTCAAAAACAAAAAACTATTTCAATAAAATGCAGGTAAATAGATCTTTAAGAAGAAACAGCATGGGGTTCCAAAACGAATTTGGGAACCCCCAAAATCAAGCACAATCCAGCAAGTCAGAATGACTATTTAAGGGACCTTGTATCCCCCATCCAGCCTTACAGTCCATCTTTCCTGAAAAGCATCAAGCTGTAAAATGGAAATCTATCTCCTCCCTACACACCCCCACCAGCGTTCCCAAAGAATTTGTCCTCGGCCCCTTATTCTTCAACATATTCATTAATAACTTTCACCACTCCATCCCAGAGTACTCCCTGATCCAGTATGCAGATGACTCTACTATCATATGCACTGCTGACTCCCTCTCTGACCTGCTACTAAAGACCCAGTGTGCTTTCACTAAAACTGAAACTAATAGAAAATAGAACAAAAATACTTCCTTTGTTCCCTTAAGGACTCTTCTTTACAAAAGTAGAAACAGCAGGCAAAAAGAAGATAGTCAAAACCAAGCCAATATAAGAATATTTATTAAAAAATACAGGTTAGAGCTTTCGGGTGGATACCCTTCTTCAGACAACCTACATTGATTCTAAAACATCTTATATACATTTTAAAAACTCATTGGACAATTAAACAATTAACTTTTACATTTCACCCGCCTTTTTTTCATGGCTTGTTTTAAAGGAACACAATTATTAGGATATGGTGTCTGCTGCCAAATTTAAAATCCATTTAAGCTCTGCATATTCAGTTTTAACAATGTCACCCCCCCACCTTGTATTTGCATTACCAAAAATGAAAAACTGATCCGGAAAGCATTTAATATGTTTATACAAGTCATTTTTCTCATCTCTTAATCTGATAGAAGACATTTGATTTAATATTCTCGTTTTGAGTTTGCAGTTTGTTTTCCTCACATAAAAACTTGAACATTGTTTACATTTTGCAAGGTAAACCACATTTGCAGTATGGCAATCAGCATAAAAATCAAAGCTATGTTTTCTTTCAGTGATTGGATGTGTAAAATAACCTGCACTGTTTAACAAAGTGCATGCCTTACAGTGTCTACATGAAAATGTCCCCAACCTTGAATATTTTATACTACTCTTCTGCCTTTTTTCAGGTTCATGACATAGGTCCTTTAGGTTATTATTACGCCTATATACAAATTTAGGTTCTCTATACTATCTCTCAAGCCTTAATCGCTTAAAAGAATCTTCCAATTATTCTTGATAATATTACTGATATCATAAATGTTACTACTAAACTTTAATGTCACATTAGACTTACTATTATAGCTATAAGATGTTCTTGTGGGCTTTCTTGAATTTTCTGAGAACCATGGTTTCGCTCTATCTTGTTTAAGAGCACTTCATGTCTACCCCTATCTGTTTTATTTTCTTGATAACCCTTATCTACCAAATGTCATGTCAAGATATCCATTTCTGTATCAAACACATCAATATCTGTACATAGCCTTGAAACTCTATAACATTCACCCTTCACTACGTTACGAAAGGTATACTGAGGATGCATGCTATGAGCATCCAAAAAGTGATTCTTCCAGCATTCTTTTCTATAAAGGGTAGTTTGCAGAATGCCTTGCTGATTTTTAGTAACATTTACATCTAAAAAGGCTATTCTTTCACTACTAAAATTGAGAGAACTTTAAGAAATCAGTTGTAGTATCCATGTATTTGACATTCACAGAGGGAATTTTCATTATGTGCCCATAACATAAAAATATCCACAAATCTTACATAAAACATGACATATTCATTCCATAAATGCATTGTATCATGCAAATATTTCTGCTCCCAATAAGCTAGCACCAGATTTGCATACGAGTTAGCACATGGTGTGCCCATAGCAATACCTTGTTTTTGCTTATAGTAACTACCATTACACATAAAAACATTTTCTAAGATCAACCATAATGCTTCTAATATCAGACATTTGGTTTTCTCATCATATACATTTTTGTCTTTCATAATTTCCTCAATAGCTTTAATTCCAAAGTCATTGCCAATAACTGTAAATAAATTATTTACATCTAAAGTTG
Organism: Protopterus annectens; assembly: GCF_019279795.1. Lineage (NCBI taxonomy): Eukaryota > Metazoa > Chordata > Ceratodontiformes > Protopteridae > Protopterus > Protopterus annectens. The sequence goes on from NC_056746.1 coordinate 1,518,516,058, forward strand.
CTAATAGTACATTTTTAAGATTCAAATCATGACAAGTCTCATAGTTCAGACAAAATGTGCAGAGTCTTTCAAAATACCTGGATATAATTCAAGTAAAGGTTTCAGCTTAGCTTCTTCCCACATTGAAATACATTCAGTGACCCATCCTCTCCCCGAGACGGGCCGCATTGGTGGTGGTAATATATGCTTATGAATTTTCCGTAGTGCCTTAAATAGGGTATTATTGGGTGTTCAATACAAAAGAACATGAATAACTTTTTTTCTAAAATTTGTTCAGTCAGTAATATTTTAAGTTTATCATTTACTCCCTTAATGTGTTGAGTCTTAAGTGGTTAAATAATTTCATAAGTAGTTTGATCATTCAATAAGGTCTTTAATGATCTGATGTATGCTTCTGAATCCATTACTACAATACCTCCTCCTTTATCCGCTGGTTTTATTACTATATTAGGGTCTTGTATTAAGGCATTTAAAGCTATCCTTTCAGCTTGATTTAAATTATTAAAACAACAGTGCACATTCTCAAAGTACTGTCTAATATCTCGTTCACATGTTTTTAAAAAAGTTTTTACAGGATTGGATCAGTTGAGTATAGATGAGGTAATTGGGTAGCTCAAGCCAGTTCAGTTAATGTAGGGATTTACAGTGGTGATTAGAGGATCCTTGGCCTGTAGCAAATTTAGAAATTTTGTAGTAGCAAGAGGAGAGTTTTGACTTGAGGGAGGATAGAAGATTAGTAAGGATAGAGGCTCCATTTAACACGGAAGGGATGAGGTAAGTAGTAGCAAGAGTGGTCTTGGTGGCAGGAGAGATGAAACGGTAGTGGCAGTAGAGCAAGCCAAGTTTCTTGTGGCTTTTTTTTTTTTTTTATGTTTAAATGAATATAGTTATCAAACTTTAGTTGGTTATCAATGAGGACTCCTAATAGTTTTGCAGTGGGGACTATTTCGAGAAGTATGTTATTTTGGCTGGTGATAGAGAAAGAGACTAAATAGGATGGTGGTTTTAGAAGGGGTGCGTGTCAGTAATTTGGTTTTGGATGCATTGCGTGCCAGGTGGTTAAGCATCCATTCAGTAGAAAAGAAGGCATCCCGAGTTATTTTTGATAATGAATAGGCTGATGTGGCAGAGCAGATAATTGTAGATTCATTAGCATATTGGATGAGTTTAGCTTAGGGAATGCAAGATAGAAGTAGTTTATGAAAATACTGAATAGGAGGGGTCCTAGAATAGAACCTTGGGGCACACCTGTGGGAGTAGTAAGGAAAGGTGAAATGGTTTTATTCCACTTGACCGCTTGTCTGTTAGTTGGGTAACTCGTAAACCAGTTGATAGTTGAGTGGGAAAGATTTAGTTTGTAGAGTTTAGTAAGGAGCAGGTTGTGAGCGATGGTGTCTAAGGCCTTAGAAAGGTCTAAGAGCAGGGTGGACACAATGTGACTGGAGTCTCATTGACAGTTTCAATGAAGGAAGGTAGAGCGGTGGTGGTGCTGTGGCTGGGTCTGAAACAGTGCTGTGTACAAGTAGGTAGGTTATTGCTTGAGAGATAAGGAAGAAGTTGCAGGTGAATACATTTTTCGAGAAGTTTAGAAATGGGGATAGGATCGCAATAGGTCAGAGGTTAGAGATGTTATTATTGTTGCCCCCTGTATGAAGTGGGATAATGAAGGCTTTTTTCCAGAGTTGGGGGGACATGACATTCAGAAATTGATCGATTTATTAGTATGCAGATTGGGAGGGCAATGGCTTCTGCTGCTATTTTTAAGAAGTAGGAGGATATGTCATCTGGGGCATTAGAACAAGTCTTCAGTTTTAGAAATTTTTTATTGTAGAGACAGGAATGGAGGTCATGGAAAATGGAGGAGGTTGGGAGCTGGAGTTGTTAGAGGTGGGAGGGATGTGTGGGGGTTGATGTGGGTAAGCTGGGTTATTAGAGAAGGATGATGTTAGTTTGGCTGAGTGTATAAAAGTTAAATTGGCAAGCTAGTTCCAAATGGGAGGCATTTGGGTCAGGGCAGGGGTTCTCTTTTTACCTAGGTTGAGGAGAGAGGAGATTCCATCCCATCCTTTTTTAGGATTACAGTTATGATTGGTTAGGAGTGTGGCAAAATAGGTTTTGCGATCTGAAGTTACAAGTTTCTTTACTTTATTATGGAGTGTTTTGTATTCATTAAGGGTAGATGTGGTCTTTGTTATATGGTAGCATTTCCAAGCTTTATCACGTAGCTTCATGCAGAGTAGGGTGTTTTTAGTTGGCCATGGGATGGGATTGCTTTTTGTAAGTTTTGTTTTCCAGGGTGCAAAGGAGTCTAGCAAATTTTATAAAGTTGTATTAAAGTAGGTAACAGCGTTGTGTAGGGGTAGTGTTTTATTGGGTTCCAGTTTGTGCTTTGTACTGCTTCTGAGAATTTAGTGGGGCTAAAGTTCTTTAGGTACCGAGTATAGGTATAGGTTAGCTGTGGGGAAAGGGAATGCAATGAACAAAAGTGGGAAGGTGGTCACTTAGTGGGTCAGGAAAGGTACCACTATTACTTATGTAGTGGGGATGTGAAACTAGAATCCAGCCTAAGATGCTTCCAGAGTGGAAGTCATTGGATGGTCTGGTTGTTGAGGAAATCAGTTGAGTGAAGTCATTGGATGGTCTGGTTGTTGAGGAAATCAGTTGAGTGAAGTTGTAAAGATTTATGTTTAGATAGTTGGTTGATTGAACTGTGTCCCAGTTAATGTTGACATCACCCAGGATTATAGTTTCATTGGTAATGTTAAAAGAGAACAAGGAGAGAATATTTTCAAGGATTGAGACATTGTCTCCTGGGGGATATAAAGGGTGACAATACAGATTTATGCGTATTTATCTGCAGAAGGACTGGGAGTAATTCCGCATTACCGAATTTGCGAATAGGTTTGGAGTAGGGGCTAACTAGGAGGGATGAGGTGTAGAGGAGAGCAACACCTCCCCCTTTTTTGTGTGTCCTGTCATTTCTAATACAGTAGCTGGGTGGTATTAATTCTGAGTCTTTTTATATGGAGCTTCAGACAAGTTTCAGAGATGGAGAGAATATTTGGTTGATTGTAGATAAACCAGGCATGGATGTTGAGGATTTTATTACACATGCTCTGGGCATTTACAGTTGTGAAAGAGGAACTTACTGGGTGAGTGGGGTGGGTCAAATGGAGAGTTTTGGTTGTTTGGGGGGGCAGGGTTTGAGTGTATGTCACTAGAGGAGGAGAGAGATAAGTTGACAATTATGGGATGGGAGGTAATTAAGTTGCTTAGTATTAAGTTTGTGGGTAGTAAGTTTTATTGAGGTAGAGCTGATATAGAAGGGTGTGGTGTGTTTATGGTTGGGTAAACGTTTATAGGGAAAGAGGAAAGTATTGTTCATGGAGTAGAGACTGGGGGAAATGCAGATCAGCGAGTGTATGTTGTATAATGGCTGAGGAAGTAGAATGGGATGGGGGAGAGTGATTAGTATAGAGAGGTCTAGTGAGGTGGGCTATGAAGGACAAGGTCAAAATCAAATATTAGAGCTAGAAATCTGGTAAATTTTGTAGTCATGGTGTGGTATGTTGGATATGTAGTTGAAGGTAAACTTAGATTGTAGAGGTAATAGGGGTGACGTGTGAGAGTTGGTATTTAGTGGTGAGAAGGTTGGGGAATTAAGTGTATGTGATGGTGTGGGAGAGGTAGATTGAGTATGGGTGGGGTTGGGTAAGTTGAATGGGTATGGGATGATGTGGTGTGGTATGGGAGGTAGTGGGAGTGGTAAGTGAAGTATAAGAGTATAGGTGCCATGGGTGTGTGGGATTTGGGGTAGGGGAGTGGAGTGAGCCCGCAGGGCGAATGGAGCGGGTAGAACTAAGATGGGGAAATGAGCAGCAGCCAAAACAAATCAGTGACACTCGCTTGCTTTCACACTGAGCTACTGGGATCCACAGTTAAGTGTATGTTAGGGTTTTAGCTGTGGTCAGGAGCTCAGAAGGATAACTCCCTGAAGTTAGCGAAGTCTACAAAACCAGTCGCCAGTCAAAAAGTGAAGGACAAATTACTGAGAGCTCGAGAGCCATTAGGGTAAAATATGGGGAATTATTTGGGATTGTAAGGGCTTATACTGCCACCTAGTAGTGTTTCCAAAGAAATGCAGTTGCTTCACAATGCAAAAGATGGGAGCGGGGGGGTTTAAAAAGTACGGCGGTAGTAGCCAGCTGGTGTGCACGCCGCTGTGAAAGTCTAACATACAGTTAAACCTTGAATAGTCTGTTATGAGTTATAAAACTAATAACACCTGCACACTAAAGTTAGTTGTTTGAAACAAGTATGCAGGAGTCGTGTCCATCCAGGCAATTCTTCCTTAAGGGACTTTGTATTGCAAGGTGGTTTACACGAGATTGGGTGAAGCGCCCGAGTAACAAACTGCTTAGTAGGCGGCTAGCACACAAGTGGCTGTACTTTAGGGCAGGGGTCTACAATAAAGATTGTTATAGTTCATTGCAGGCTACAGGGTATCCATGTTTTTCCATAGTCTGAAATGCTTATTGCATAGATTTTTTGAAGCATCAGGAACCTCTCACTTGGGTGAGAGATCTCTTGTATAAGTTGGGATTCCAAGAGAACATTCATAGATTCATAGCAAAGTACTAGTCTGGCTGTCCTTGTGAACCATTTTATTCCTAGCAATTATCCTTTGAAAGATGGAGATATGCTCTAGAGAGAAGAGGGATGAAGGTCATCAGGACTAAGACAGAATATATGTGTGTGAATGAGAGGGAGGATAGAGGAATGGTGAGGATGCAAGGAGTAGAGGTGGTGAAGGTGGATGAGTTTAAATACTTGGGATCAGTTCAGAGTAATGCTGAGTGTGGAAGAGAGGTGAAAAGAGTACAGGCAGGATGGAGTGGGTGGAGAACAATGTCAGGAGTGGTTTGTGACAAACGAGTACCAATAAGAGTGAAAGGGAAGGTCTACAAGAGGGTAGTGAGACCAGTTATGTTATATGGTTTGGAGACGGTGGCATTGACAAAAAGGCAGGAGTTAGAGCTGGATGTGGCAGAGTTAAAGATGTTAAGATTTGCACTGGGTGTGACAAGGGTGGACATGATTAGGAATAAGTATATTAGAGGGTCAGCCCAGGTTGGAAGGTTTGGAGACAAAGCCAGAGAGGCATGATTACGTTGGTTTGGACGTGCTGAGGAGGGATGCTAAGGGTGAAGCTACCAGGTAACAGGAAAAGAAGGCCTAAGATGAGGTTTTTATAGATGTGGTGAGAGAGGCCACGCAGGTGGTTTGTGTGCCAGAGTAAGATGCAGAGGACAGGAAGAAATGGAAACAGATGATCCGCTGTGGCGACCCCTAACGGGAACAGCCGAAAGAAGATTATGAGCCTTTGAAAGTGAGAATCAAACCCTGTATTTTGTGACCGAGGTAAACACCTTAACCATTATCAGCAAAAACAAGACTGCCACCAAAGGTTTGGAACACAGTTGTCCTGCACAAAACAGATCAAGAATAAAGAGCAAAAACACACCAGGACTTTGTAATGGCTGCAGAATCCAGTATAAAAATCGTTATTCGACCCAAGCGCTTTCATGGGTAACCCCACTTCTTCAGATGTCTAATACATTTTAAAAACCGCTCTTGGTTTACATAACCTCTCATGTCTAATACATTTTAAAAAACAAGAGCTGTTTTTAAAATGTATTGGACATTTGAAGAAGTGGGGTTACCCACAAAAGCGCTTGTCGAATAAAGATTTTTATACTGGATTCTACAGCCATCTCCAAATCCTGGTGTTTTTTTTTTTCCTTAACCGTTATACCAATCCCCAATCTTTACTCTATAGGCATCTTGCACATCTGTCAGCAAAATTGTAAGGCAAACAAGTTGAGCATGACGAGCGCATGCCCGCATCACTGGAAACTAGATCAAGTTGGTTTCCCAGATTTGAGCAATCTTTGGGGAGTTCCTCAGTTAGACCGGTTTCCCTCATGTTTGAATAATCCTCTAGCAAGATCCTGCTTCAGGACTCCAGGCCAGATGGTCTGGAGTAAGAAGCCTTTTCCTGTCTTTGGATAGGAATGTTCCTACATGCTTTTTCACACTTTCCACTGATATCCAGGGTACTTCTGAAGTTTGAGACAATCCCCAGAGATCATTGTTGTGATACCTTTTTGACTCCGGCAACAGTGGTTCTTCATTCTTTTGGAAATGGTAAGGGATCATTACCACATGCTTCACAAATTGGATCTGCTCACACAAGATCAAGGCTGTTTGATACACCCTGACCCCAGTCTACTTCAGCTGTCCATTTGCCTGCCTGTATTACTTGCTTTTAATTCCCCTTAGGCACCTGTTTACTGAGGACGTTCAGTACTTAGTAATGGAGGCAGGAAGGCTTGCTACTAGAAAATCCTACATCAGTAAATGGAAAAGGATGTCTAGTTAAAAATATTTTTGAAAGGGGTTTGCATAAGAAGCTTCCAGGAAAAAACTGATCCCTTATTGGGATTTTAATGTGTTAAAAACAGTTTCTAAGTGGTTGTCTAAAGCTTTTGCCTTTTGTTATACTAATCACAAGAAAACTATTTCATACAAGCATACCCTGTGTCTGTCCTCATAAACAGATCTACTCAAGAAACATTGTACCCATTTTCACAAAGTAAACTCCACTGGATTGTGTGATTATTGCCCTATAGCCATTCTTTCTCCATTAACAAAAGTCCCAACTTCTCAGACAGTAAAAAGATAACCTCTCATTTACCCCAGCACAACTTCAGGCCATCATAGCACTGATGCAATGACTCTGAAAACTGTTTCCTTTCTCTTCTTTGACTTATCTTAAGGTGTTTGACACTGCATCTCATCGGATTTTTCTTTTTAGACTATCCATACTAAGTCTTGACACCTCCTCCCTCTCCTGGCTACACAGCTACATCTCTAGCAGGTTATGGGCAGTAAAATTCTTGCCCATCTCAATCTGAAGACCAGAAAGCTCAGTCTTGGGCTGTGTACTCTAAGATTTGTATTAATGACAACTGATAATCTTCCTATTGATCACAGCTGCCATAGCTTTAGCTGTATGGGTTATATCTTGCTAAGGATACAGCAGCTGGCCAGCTTCCAAAGCTTTAGGGCACCTTCCCAGGCACCCAATCTGTCAAGCAGCATGAGTTGAGCTAAGAGAAGTTTGAGTGCATTGCCCTTTACAGCTGCTAAAGAGTACGCTTCCTGAGGCTTTTGAGAATCAACTATCAGCTTGTTTATATAATGTTTGTGAGTAGGTATAATGGTTAAGGTGTTTAACTCACAGATGGAATGTACAGTGTTTCTCACCTTTGAGAGGGAAATTGGCTAGGCTTAGAATGGCTCCTTAGGGTAGCTAGTTTAGCTATGAACATATGAACTTGTGCTTTCTGTAGCTGGGTAGACAGGTTCTTTCGGGGGGACTTCCATTTTCTTATTTTTTTACTGATATTACTTTCCTCTTAAGGAAAGTTATTTTAAAACTAGGAGTGTTATGTTTTAACAGATTGTCTTGAGATTGCAACATAGTTTCAGATGGATCACTAATTGCTTCTGTCAGTTTAAAAGTAGTTTAACTGATAAAATATTTTATGTGGAGCTGCAGTATTGTTTGTAAGCACTTTTTACTATGGCTTTTTTTCTGTCAAAAAAGTAACTTTGGTGGACTGGTAGTTTTACTGGCATTGTTGTTTTCCCCAGGATAGATGTACTATTTTCAGCTTGACCATGGAACAGATTCACTCCCACAGTCAGTCCTCCTCCCAACCACAAAAAGAAAAAGTTAAGCAAACATCCTTTGCCACCACAGCAGGCCAGCAATTTGCCTCAGCTACAGGTGGGTGACTTGCAGTGGCCATTGGTTGTACTTCACACCACTCGTCATTTACCCCACATCATTCTGGTCTAGCATCTACAGCCACGTCCTCTGCAGCTGTTGTAATCCCCTCAGTGGGCAAGAGAGCACTGTTGTTGGTCCTGGGAGAGGGAACAGGTAAGTTTTCCATCCTTTGTCAGAATGCTGTACCCACCCCATTTTTCCTATGAAAAAGAAACCGAAAACCAAGCATGTATGTATTCCTCTGCAAATTTCTTTGCATAGGAGTAGTTTATTGGGATTGGCTCGGTTTGATTTAGGCTGCTGTTCCTTCCTGTAGAGTACTTTATGATAAAAGAAATAAACGGATGCCACCTTTTCTGAAGAGATTCAGGAAGATGCAGGGACAGGTTGAGTTTTGTCCTCAGATTTCTTATTCAGTCTCAGAGGAGGCTCAGTTTCTGTTTGACTGTTGATAGACAGTATAAGTATTTTCAGTGGGAGAACAATGAGGTCTCAGTCCCTCAAAAAATTAGTTGCTACAGAAAGATTTTCCAGTTACCTACACCCATTCCTGATGTAGGATTGGTGTTTTACTGCTTGCACTTCTCCTGATGGTTATCCTGCTGTCCATAAAAAGGCAGGTAGAATGTATAAAGCTCCTCAGTCTTTTAAATGTTTGTACACTATTCCCAAACAATCTGACCCAGCAGCTAAGCACTTGGTTAATTCCAATCCTGATGGGAAAATTAGTGGCAGGCATGGAAAAAGTGTATACTTCAGCAACTTTGAATATCAGAATTTTAAAATGTCAGGCTCATATGTTACTTTATTCTGATGTATTGTGACACTGAGGAATGTTTTATCCAGAGTTTTTTCTTGTGAAGAATTTTATTTTATTTTACATTTGTTTACCAGGAAAGTCCGACTACAAAAGTTGTCCTTTTTCAGAGGAGCCCTGGAGAGAAAAGCTCCATGTTCAGTGTAGTACAAGATTCTAAGATGTACAGACACCATTTATTTGTATTTACCAAATATGCTTTAAATAAACGAGTTTCTTCTTTTTTCACAGGTGGTTACTAATTTGCTGTGTATGTATGACTCTGATACTAGTACCAAGGCTATGCCCACTGGTATGGTTTTAAGGAGATTTCCTTGTCTACATTCTCGTAGCCTTCCAGATGATAAAAATGAGATTTTAAATTCTTTCCTTGGATAGAGATGGTGTTCAGTCCATCTGCTGCAGAGGTGATCAAAATGTGGGGAAAGAGGCAGGCTGATTCAGGGACTCGAGATTTTTCAACTCTCCTTTTCCAAATTGTCCAAGGGATTTTCTTTCCCCTAATCCAATTTCAGCAAAAAAAGCAGAATAAACAGACTCCACATAACTCAGGAAAACATGATGTTCTTCGTGTTTCACTGTTGCAGTCATTACATTTGGGTAATCTGCTGGCAGGTTGCCCTCAGTTGGCCTGAATTCCACAGTCTTGGGTCCTGCGTCGGTTGCGGTCTCCTCTTCTATGACGTCAAGTTGTCAGGGGTATAAAACAAGCAGCCGACGCCATTTTCTTTAGTCTTTCTTGCTGCGCGGTGCCCGAAGCAGAATCATTTGGCAAGTGCCGGTCAGCTGACTCCTGAAATATTCGAGTTTGAGTTTCATAACCGAAGTCTTCACTAAAGCTAAGTACCCTGCTGGGGAAACTTTTTTCTTGCTCCATACCGATGTCAGAAAAAGTTAATTGTATTACTTGTGGGAAGCAAATACCTCATAAGGATTTCCATTTATACTGTATTCCTTGCCTAGGCCCTGATCACAATGTGCCTGGCTGTCTGTTTTGTGCTAGATTTAATCAACAGACTATTAAGTGTCAGTATATTTTTTCCTCAAAGTATTTTGGAAACCGATTTAACTACCCAGAAATGTCATCGGATAGCAATCAGACTACCGGAGTACATACAAAAATGCAAAGAAAAGGACAGAGACAGACAGTCGAGGTCCAAAACTGACGACGAAGCTGCTCCTAAGCCAGTCGCCGGTACTCAGGTGCTTTTGCAGCCCTTGATGCCCGCTACTTTCGAGTCCCAGGCCCCTACCGAGACCCATGTGGAGTCCGGCACGCCATGAGATACTCAAAGTATTGGACCCATGGATGTACCTCCCTCAGATGGGTCTGGAGCCGCTGAGCAGGCATCTGCTTCTGAGGGTATTTTCAGGCCTCAACATTTTTATATCAAACCGATGACATCTGCAAAACCAAAGAAAAAAGCAACTTCTAAAACTAAAAACTGACGCATGAGCCACATGCACAGGCTGCTATGCCTTAAAAAACAGATTATCAAAATAGCCGAAGACCTTATTACCTTAATCAGGGGTTCCCGACCCCCTTCTGATAAGAGGCCTAGGCAAGACACTGATTATGAATCTTAAGATCAGGTTTCTATTTCTTCTGATTCCTCTTCTGATCAGGAGTTTTCTATACCTATGTATGAGGATTCTGATGCAGAGGAGTCTATACCATCTGCATCACCTCCTGAGTATTATCATTTGGAGAAACCTTGCATACTTCGAGGGAGCATTTTCATTGGGAGAGTCAAGATTTCTCAGAATCAAAAAGGAGGCTCAGGGATTTTCTTCTCCCTCAGCACAGGCCTTTAGCGATACCCCCTGATGTTCTTCGTGTTTCACTGTTGCAGTCATTACATTTGGGTAATCCTGCTGGCAGGTTGTCCTCAGTCAGCCTGAATTCCAAAGTCTTGAGTCCTGCATCGGCTGCTGTTGCCCCTTCACTGATGTCAGGTCGTCAGGGGTATAAAAGAAGCAGACGACGCCATTTTCTTCAGTCTTTCTTGCCGCAAGGTGCCTGAAGCAGAAGCAGTTCGCAAGTGACGGTCGGCCGACTCCTGAGATTTTCGTGTTTGTGTCAGACCCGAAGTCTTCAATAAAGCTAACTACCCCGTTGGGGAAACTTTTTCTTGCTCCAGACCGATGTCAGAAAAAGTTAAATATATTTCTTGTGGAAAGCAAATACCTCATAAGGACTTTCATTCTTACTGTATTCCTTGCCTAGGCCCTGATCACAACGTTTCTGGTTGTCGGCTTTGTGCTAGATTTAACCAACGCACTAAGCATCAGTATGATTTTGCTTTAAACTATTTTGGACGCTGGTTTAATTATCAAGAAATGTCGTCTGATAGCCTTCCCACTACCGGAGTTCACAAAAAACGCAAAGAAAAGGGGAGAGAGATAAACAACTAAGGTCCAAAACCGACAATGAAGCTTCTCCTAAGCCAGTCACCGGTTTGCCATTTCTCAGTGAGGTGCTTTCGCAGCCCCTGATGCCCGCTACTTTAGAGTCGCAGGCTGCTACCGACTCCTACGTGGAGTCTGCTATCCGCTGGAAACTCAAAGTATTGGAGCCTCGGACACTATTCCCTCAGATGGGTCTGGAGCCGCTAAGCAGGCACCGGCTTCTGAGGGTGTATTCAGACCTAAACATCTTTACATTAAACCGGCATCGGCTTCAAAGGCAAAGACTAAAAAGCACCTTCTAAAGCAAAGAAGCAAACCCAAGAGCCACGTGGTCAGGCTTCTATGTCGAAAAAACAGATGCTCAAAATGGCCGAAGACTTGATTACGTTGCTCAGGGGTTCCCATCCCCCTCCTGATAAGAGGCCTAGGCAAGAGACTGACTATGTATCTTTAGATCAGGTTTCTATTTCTTCTGATTCCTCTTCTGATCAGGAATATTCTCCCCCCCCCCCACCCATGAGGATTCTGATGCTGAAGAATCTATACCTTCAGCTTCTCTACCAGAGGACTATTCTTTTGGGGAAATCTTGCATACCATGAGGGAGCATTTCCACTGGGAGAGCCCAGATTTTTCAGAATCTAAAAAGAAGCTCAGGGATTTCCTTTGACTACCTCAACACAGGCCTCTAGCCATTCCACCCGTGTTAGACATAGTAGATGTGTTTGCGGAGTCTAGTCTGACCCCTGACTCCATAACTCCAGCTCCTGTTAAGCCTGACAGATATTACAGGGTTCCCGACTCTCATAAATTCCTTTTTAAAAACCCTGTTGCAGACCCAGAAACTATTTCACAGGGTCCCAGGCTTCCGCTGCAAAAAAACCCTACCCCCTCTGACAGGGATTCTAGGGCACTGGATAGATGGGGAAAAAAGGTTTACACATCTGCTACCTTGGCTATAAGTGCCTTAAACTGTCAGTTTCATATGCTCAAATAATAGCAAAATGTCATGGCATTGCTTAAACAGAAAATGTTAAACTCTGAATGTGCAGAAACCAAGGAAATGCAGGATTTATTGCATGCAGCTGAACAAGTTGGAAAGCATACTTTGCAATGTGGTTTTGATTCTTTGGAGGCCTCCTGCAGGGCCACAGTTTCTGTAATTAGGAGGCATGCTTGGTTAAAGGAACAAAATCTGCCTTTTCATTGTCAAAGTTAAATTATTAGATGCACCTTTACACATGATACTTTTTGGTGTTAAGGCAGAAAGAAAATGGAGGACAAAGCTAAATCTATGCAAACTGTCAAAGATTTTTTACAAGTACAGCCACCTAGGTTTAGTAGATACTGGCCTACAAAGAACTGGTCCTTTTCTGTGTCAGACAGACCTCAAAGGGGCAGATCCAGATGCCCTAGAGGCAGATCCCAGGTGCAAGTTCGTACAGGTCAAAACAACGGGGTGCTTCTACCTCCAAAGTTGGAGAAGACAAATCCCAACCATACAAGAAACAGTCCCAATGACTTCCCCCTGCCTGCACCAAACACTTATCTCCTGGCAGCACCCTTATGGGGTAAATTAGCCCTTTTTTTCTCAAAATTGGCACATTATAACCCAGGACAAATGGGTTCTAAATATCGTGTCACAAGGCTACAAGTTCCATTTCCATACCCTGCCAAAGAGAAACGGCTGGCCAGATCTGCCAAAAAAAATCAACGGGCAGAGGCACAAAAACAAATCTCATCCCTCAAGGACATGAGGGCCATTCAACAAGTGCCAGAGCAAGAGCGGGGACAAGGATTTTACTTGACTGTTCTTGATACCCAGAAAGGACAAGGCCTGGTGGCCAATTCTGGACCTATCGATTCTAAATACATTCCTGGATATACCAAAATTCAAAATGTTGACTTTGCAGCAGCTACTGCCCATGCTGGGCAAGAACGCTTGGCTTGTAACTTTAGACCTAAAAGAGGCATACCTGCATGTCCCAATCAGGCAAATATGCAGAAGATACCTCAGATTCAAGGCTGGTTCAATGCATTACCAATTCTCTGCACTGCCCTTTGGCTTATCTACTGCACCCAGGGTCTTTACAAAGTGCCTGGCACCAGTAATTGCATTCTGCAGACAAAGAGAAATACAAATATATCCTTACTTGGATGACTGTCTAAATCAAGCAGAGAACAAGAGCATTCTACAGCATCTGGCATTTGTGAAAAAACTTCTAACATGCGTAAGGTACGCAGTCAACGAAAATAAATCAAAACTAGTACCCTCTCAAGAGATATTCCTGGGTGCAAGCTTAAATACAACTGCCCAGATGGCTTATCTCATGCCAGACAAAGACAACTGACTACCTACTTCAAACTGTTAGCAACAATGGCCCAGTTATCTGCAAGAAAAATTCTGCAGGCTTTGGGTTTCATGGCATCCTGCATCCTACTAATTCCATACACAAAACTGCATATGAGGAAACTTCAGTGGTACCTAAAAAATGGTGGGACTCAACATTGCCACAGCCTGGAAGCAATAATTACTCTCATTCCCTGCCTGCAACAGGAGTTTCGATGGTGGGCAAAGGCTTGTCACCAAAACAAGGGATAGTCTTTCACATTACCCCCAGCCAGGCAGACACTAACAACGGATGCTTCAGATTATGCCGGGGGGCCCACATGGCAGGAAGATGCATTCAGGGAACATGGACGTCAAACCAAATGCATCTACATATCAATCAAAAAGAGTTGCTAGCTGTTCAAAATGCCCTGACAGCTTTCAAGGACCTACTTCAAGCAGGACAACTACTGATAGACAGACAACACCACAGTCATGTGGTATATAAACAAGCAGGGGGGCACCCATTCTTACCCCCTTTGCAGACTAGCCATGACTTTGTGGGGCACAGCACTGACTTACCAAGTACATCTGCAGACACAATTCCTGCCAGTAAGGAAAAATACTCTGGCAGATGAACTAAGCAGAAACCTCATGGATCCCCACAAGTGGCAGCTGGATCCACAAGTCTTAAGCATGATAACAAGGAAATGGGGATGCCCGTTCTTAGATCTATTTGCCTCCCCTCAACTACCAACTACAAAGATTCTGCACAAGGATTTATCACAGACAAGCATGGAAAGTGGACACCCTATCCTGCAGCTGGAGAAACCTGTCAGTGTATGCCTTTCCCCCTCTGCCTCTCCTCCCCAAGGTACTTCTAAAGGTCAGACAAGAGAAGCCAAAGATGATACGGATTGCACCAGACTGGCCCCGCCAGCATTGGTACCCAGTATTAAGGAGCTTGTCTCCATGCCCAGCTTGGACCCTACCTCAAGTACCGCATCTACTATCCCAGCAAAACAATCGGATCCTGCACAGCCAGCTCAGGACTTTAAACCTGGCAGCATAGCTGATAATGTAGTCATACAAAACACAGCTCTCAGCAAAGCTGTGATGGATGTCATTTTGGTAGCCAGAAGGTCTAGTACTAGAAAATCTTATGCTGGCAAATGGAAGAGATTCTGTGCTTGGAACCAGGCACAAGGAACAGATGAAGCTGTGCCAAATATTCCTCAGATTTTACAATACTTAACTGAGATGCTGCACAAAGGCCTATCTTTCTCATCTATTAAAATTCATGCCTCTGCCATTTCGGTTCATTACAATGCAGAGCCACCAATCTTTTCTCATCTCTTATTAAAACAGTACCTCAGAGGAGCCAAAAATTTAAGGCCTCCAAGGAAATCACCAATGCCTGCATGGGACCTCAACTATGTCTTGGAAAAACTCACCCTGCCTCCTTTTGAGCCGGCTGCTACTGCTGACTTAAAGTTTTTATCTTGGAAAACAGCTCTGCTCCTAGCAATAACTTCTGCAAGATGAGTTTCAGAGCTGCAGGCACTCATGGCTGTGGAACCTTTTATCATTTTTTTATCTGGACAGGGTCTCCCTGAGGACAAACCCAACATTTATGCCTAAAGTGGTGTCCAGTGTGGCTCTTCACCAAACCATTCATCTGCCAACTTTTTATCCAAAGCAACAGAACAAGGGGGAAAGAATTCTGCATTCTTTAGAAGTACACAGAAAGCTTAGATTCTACTTGGACAGAACCAAGGTTTTCAGAAAAACAGAGCAATTATTAGTGACATATGTTGCAGGATCACAAGGAAAGGCTATCTCAATACAGACTGTTTCAAAATGGATAGGCCACTGCATTCATTTCTGCTACTTATACCATGGAAAGCCAGTGCCTAAGGGCATTAGGCCACATTTCACCAGAGCTGCAGCCACTTCAGCAGCCTTTCTCAGAGGAGTACCAACCAAGGACATTTTAGAGGCAGCTACTTGGGAGTTCAGTGCACACCTTTACAAAGCATTATAATCTGCCACTCTACTCTAAATCCAGGGCAGGCTTTGCCACTGCAGTTCTGCAGGGTCTCATTGCCGCTCCTAATGCTGTTTAGCTCCAGCCTCCCAACCATAGCTACCCAAATGTAATGACTGCAACAGTGAAACATGAAGAACATAGTGCAGTTGTGTACACTTGCCATAAATGTAGATGTTAGTGTATTCACTGTTGCAGTCCAGGTTACCCACCCGCCATTCCCCCTCTTTTCTTCTGATGGAACCTATCTTTCCTTCTCTGATTTATACAACCTATGTGGTGTATTTGCTGGTGGATGAAGGTAAAGTTTATATTGCTGCATCTTATTTTATATATAGATATAAATTTTGACTACCCTTTTTGGGGGCACCTGACATCTGGGGCAAGAAAAACTAAAGAAAATGGCGTCTGCTGCTTCTTTTATACCCCTGACGACCTGATGTCAGGGAAGGGGTGACGACAGCCGACGCAGGACCCAAGACTTTGGAATTCAGGCCGACTGAGGGCAACTTGCCAGCAGGATTACCCAAATGTAATGACTGCAACAGTGAATACACTTGAACATCTACATTTATGGTAAGTGTACACAACTACTTTTTTGTGCCTGTTTCAGTTCTAAGACTATCAGGCCTAGGGCCAAAATCTTAGCTAGGCATCTTAATCTGTCATCTTTGCAGCATTCAGTGGTGTTTGCCGGTCATACCAAGGTTGAGCTCCCCAAGCATAGGTAGGACAAAGAAAAAAAGGCCCACACTTACGGTCATGGGTGATGACCATTCATTGTCTGCCAGTCCCCCAAGGCTCGCTATTGAGGTGGTGATGCAGGCCTCTGAGACCCGTACAGACTCCAGCATGCTGTCCCTCAACTTCTGCACAGGTCATGGGTTTTAGTTCATTGGTTGGGTCCGGAGTCGCTCAGCAGACCCGTTTCTGATGACTGATCTTGTACTGGCAATGTTCCTTTGAGGTGTTGGCCTGCATTGGCTTTGCTTTACAAAGAGACTGGCGTTCAGGATTTCGGAAGAGCCAAGGCCAAAGCTACTTCTAAGAAGTGCTCTACCTCAGGTCCTATGCCTAGGCCTACCAGCTTCCACACACTAGGTTATTAGCTTGACCTAGTCAGGATAGCTTGAGGACCTCATTTTCTTAGTCAGACCTAGCAACCCCCTTTGCAGTGTACTTTAGGGAAAATGAAGAGGGATCCTACCCATGAAGTTTTTTCTGAACCTTCTGATTCAGGTGAGGATTCTGACAAGGAGGCATCTGTCTTTTAGAAGGGAACCCTTCCTTACTATTTTTAAAGAATCAGATACTGAAGAGGATCTGGCTTCAGCTCCTAAAGATATCACTTCTGGGCAAACACTCCATGCCATGAGGGAACATTTCCAGTGGGAGGTGCAGGAATACCTACAATCTAAAAAGGTTAGGGAGTTCCTTGACCTTCCAGAACAAACCTTTGGCTATTCCTCTTGTATTGGCGGTGGTAGAGAATGTTTTTATGGAGTCTTCCCTGAATTCAGATTTTCTACCTCCAGCCCCTTAAACTAGATAGGTTTTACATGGTGATGGATTTGCATAAATACATCTTCAAAAACCCCTCTGCTGACCCAGAGGTTGTCACTCCAGGTCCCAAAGGAACAAAACTCAGCTCTTTAAAGAATTCTTCAACTGCTGACAAAGAAAGCAGGGCCATTGATAAGTTTGGTTAAAAAAAGTCTGCACTTCGCTACCCTAGCCATGAGTGCCCTTAACTGCCAGTTTCACATGATAAAGTGCCAGCGAAGTATTTCAGATAAAGTAGCGCTAAAATTATCCTCCCTGGAGGACAAGAACATTTCCAAGGAATTGTTAGACCTTGAGCTACCTGGGAGCTGGAATGGCAGATGCTCATTACTCTGCGGCTGTGATGCTATGGAGGCTTCTATTTGAGTTGCTGTACGTTTGTCGTTAGAATGCATGCTTGACTTAAGAAACAGACTGTACCAGACTGTCAAATCCATACTTTTACATGCATCCCTGAGTAAGGACTTCCCTTTTGGGCCAATGGCTGAGGCTGTACTAAAAAAGATGGAAGATTAATCAAAATCTATGCAAACTGTCAAGGACTTCCTCTAAGTTCAGCTTCTTAGTTTTAGTAGGAATTTTCCTGCTTAACACTGGTTCTTTCCCTTTCAGTCAAAAAGCAGCCAGAGGAAACCCCAGAGGGGAAATGCCTCAAAGGCAGCATCTATCACAAAGGCATCGACAGTGGTCCTCAGGACCCCCTTAGACAGGGGTGTTACAGGCCACAGGGCCCTGGCAGAGAGCAGCAGTGACTCTTCTTTCCCCAACCCCCTCACCCTCTCTAGAAAAGGAGGAAGAGTAAGAGGAAGGTTATCCCTGTTCAAAGAAAATTGGTTCCTCGTTACTTCTGACAAGTGGGCTCTGAAAGTTGGGCTCTGAAAGTTGTCTCAGATGGTTACAGGGTCACTTTCAAAGAGCCATTAAGATACTTAGGTTACCCGGCCGGATGTTCCACAAAATCAAAGAGCAAAGGCGCTCTCAGATCCGCAACCTATGTTAACACGGCTCAGTGGAACCAGTCCCAGAACATCAAATAGGGAAGGGGTTTTATTCCAGGCTATTCCTGGTTTACAGAAATGAATGCTATTGGCACCCTATCCTACACCTGACCACCCTCAATCAGTTCATGCTGTTACCAAAATTCAAAGTGTTGACCTTTAGGTTCTTCCCATTATAGCCCCTTAGGCTTTAATGATCACCTTAGACCTAAAAGATCCTTACTTGCACATTCCTCTAGTGGAATCTTACAGACGTTTTCTTAGTTTCAGAGCAGGCACCAGTCACTTTCAGTTCTCTGCACTGTCCTTTGGCTTGTCTGCTGCTCTTAAGGTCTTCACATTGTTTAGCTGTTGTGATCACCTTCTGCAGAGCAAAGGGGATCCCAATTTACTCCTGTCTAGACAACTGCCTCATTCAAGCCAGAAGTCTGTGAAAGCTCCTCAAGGATCTGTGCTTCACTTAGAACCTCCTTGGGGTTTACCATAAATCTTCTTCTCAAATCCAACACAGACCCATCCACCAGGATATTTTTCTTGGGGGCTCTTCTGGATTCCACCCTTCAGAAGGCCTTTGCCCCGCCAGAAAAGGTTGCCTTCCTGACTTAGTACTTACAAAACATTTTGCAGGGAATTCCTCTGAGCATTAGGCTGTGTGACATCTTGTATCCTCATGATTCCTGTGGCCAGGCTACACATGTGGAAGTTCCAGTGTTAACGCTATCTGTGTTGCCAGCACTCGAGTCCTTGGAGACAGAAATTCAGCTGATCCCTTGCCTCAAAGAGCAATTTGCATGGTAGACACAGACATGTGCCCAGAAACTGAGTCTCCCCTTTAAATTCATCTGTCAGGGCCAAACTTTAACCACAGATGCTTCAGAAACCACCTGTGTGCCTCATTTCGAGCACATTCAGTCCCAGGCCAGATGGAAGAATCAGTTCAGACACAAACACATACATAAATTGGAAAGAACAGATTGCAGTGCATAAGGCCCTAGTAGCTTTCAAAGATCACTGGAAACCAGGGGTCCTGCTTGTCAAAACAGACAACACCACAGTCATGTGGTACATAAAAAGTGGGCACTCAGTCTTGCCCTCTTTGTCAACTAACAATGTAAGTCTGGGGAGACAGCTTACTCTCTCGAGTTGCATCCCATGGCGCACAGTACCTCCCAGGGTCCCAAAACACTAGCAGGTCATCTCAGCAGGAACTTGATGGACCCCCATGAGTGACATCTGCATCAGGGAAACAATTCTCAGCATAGTCCAGATACAAGGATCCCCACACAAACCTTTGCCACCAAAGAAAATGCTGAACTGAAAAGATTCTGCTCCAGGAGCAAACTACCCATAGCCTGGAGGACAAATGCTTTCTCCTTCCTTTGGAGCCACCTTTACCTTTGTGTTTCCTCCCCTGCCTCTTCTTCCACAATTTATTCTAATAGCCCCAGACTGGCCCAAGCAGTACTGGTATCCTCTACTACTAAGTTTAACCAATGAAAACTCATGGCAGTTACTTCAGAGAGTGGGCCTTCTGATTCAGGACAAGGGGAGGTTTGTACATCCCAACCTACAGACTCAAGCTCTTAACCTGGATAATTTCCCAAAATGCTCCTCTGAGCATACTCTAAGCAGACTAGTTCAAAACATTCTCAAGGAGGCTAGAAGACCTAGTACTAGGAAGTCATACTCAGCCAAGTGGAAAAAATACTCCATTTGGTGTCAGCAGCTAGGCATCAATCCTAACTCAGCCAATATCTCTGACATTTTAGATTACCTGGCTACCCTAGTTGACAAAGGTCTATCCTTTTCTTCCTTCAAAATTCACACCTCTGCTATTTCTGCCCACATCCCTACTTTTCCTACCCTCTGATGAAAACCATTCCTTAGGGATGTGGTTCACATGAGACCTCCCAGGAGACAACCACAGCTTCATGGGACCTCAGTTTTGTTCTAGAAAAATTAATACTGCTCCCCTTTGAACTGGCAGTTTCTGCTGAATTGAAATTCTTATCTTGGAAGACTGCCCTTTTACTGACTGTCCCCTCAGCTAGGAGGTTCTCTGAGCTGCAGGCTCTCATGGCAGTGGAGCCATTTCTCATATTTCACCCAGAGTACACTCGGGACAAATCCATCATTTATGACCAAGGTGGTCAAGGACACATCCATGAATCAAGCTATAGAATTGCCAACCTAATCCATCCTTTATGACCAAGGTGGTCAAGGAAACATCCATGAATCAAGCTATAGAATTGCCCACCTTCTTCCCCAAACCTCAGGACTGTGAGAAGAGAATTATTCACTCGGATGTGCACAGATAGCTTTGCTTCTACCTTAACAGAGCTAAGTCTTTCAGAAAATCAGACAAACTGTGTCTTTTGCCATTGACTCTGAAGTGAAACCAGTCTCCAAACAGTCTATCTGAAAGTGGATCTCTCAATTTATTTCCTTTTGTTAGTCATCATGGTAAAAAGCCTCATGAAACTGTAAGGGCTGTCTCTGTACTAGGGCCACTGCTACCTCTGCTGCCTTCCTGAAAGGGGTACCTGTCAGCAAGGGAGCCCGCAGGATTTTTTGCAGGGGGGTGCAAACTCAGAGCCCCACCCACACGGCCACACCTCCTACAGCCATGCAGCCCTGCCCACACAACCACACCCCTCCACCCACGCAGCCCCACCATCTCCACCCACACAGCACCCCCCCCCCACACAGCCATTACAGGGTCTCATTAACTTGGCTATTTCTCCCCAGTTGCCATAAACACTGTTCAAAATTCTCAGTGCGCATACTGTTTTATGCTTTACTTCTAAAATGGTTACAGATACCTAGATTTAATTAGTAATCTATGATAATTTTTTTTACATACCCCATGTACATTGCAACTAACTCAGGGCAACTTTCAGCTGGCAGCCCTATTGAGTTCTGATCAAGAAGGCTTGGCTGTTCAGTTCTCTATACTGGAATAACTTCTTATTCATTGCTAATAATCAATTTATTTACTTGGGTACCAATAGAGTTTTCTTTTTTACTTTTTACCTCCCATAAAGACAAGGTGTTTGTTTTATCTCAAAATACTTCCCCTTGTTTTATTTATTTATCTATCTGCGGTAGCGTTGTTGCCTCACAGTAAGACGTTGTCCTGTTTGATTCTCAGCTAGAACGTCTTCTGTGTGGAGACATGCGTGAATGGGCGTACCTTTGTTGAAGGTTGTGCGTCAGGGCCGGCAGCTCGGCAAGTAAAAATCTACTGCCAATCATTAGTGGACCGGAGTTCCGCTGTAGTGACCTCTAACCGGGGTCTAACCGAAAGACACAACAACATTTATAAATGACTTGGAAACAACTACTGGGAAATAGTGTTCATTAGCTCAGTATTTCTCATGTAGGACACTAAACCGACTCCCATGAGCCTGTTCAGATTATACAGATTTAAACAGATTAGTGTTCTTTGGCTTCCAAGATTAGCTCTCAGTAACACAAGTTGCTGTTTAAATAAAAGCTGACATTCTGTGCTCTGAATGCACAACACATTATAATTGTATTTAACTTTAACTGTGCAGTCACTACATTATGTATATCGTTTAATTAATGCTTAATTAAGCATTTCTTCATAATTCCAACATTGACACAGTTGCAAATCATCACTTCATCTTTTTAAAGATAATTCCAATAGCCCTAATATATGCACATTATTGATTCTTTTTTCAATATTAGTTTTACTGAGTGGGTGAAGGAAAATCTGAGTGTTTTCTGCTTTTGTGTGGTTGACCCTTAGTTATATGAAACTGGGTCTGCATTATCAGTGATGTAAACAACTTCATTATATGCTTAACTGAATGTTTTAGACTTTTTTCTTGACACAGCCATTACAGTATCCTTCCTGTTACTGTGATAAACAAGATGATTACAATATATACAAATTGTATTAATTATAGTATAAAATTATTTAATTATATCCCTTCTATAATACAGCACCACTTGTTAGTGTATTTTAAATTTATAGTTTTTAATATTTTTCCAGCAAGCAATGAAACAAAACATATGAACCAATAATGACAAACTGCCCAATACAGAACATTTCAACCATAAAAGACCACTTAAACTTCTGTCATTACACTCCACCAATGTCAGTCAGTATGCACAATCTCTGCAGAAGTAAAGGTCATCTGAATAATTTCACATTAAAGAGATCTGTAACTAATGAACAATTTATATTAGCAAACAATTTTGCATTTCAGTGTTTCATTTACAAATTCAGTGCTTGTTGCCCTTGAAGAATTAAATTGCTGATGTTACATTAAAAAAATTGGTAAGCTCTTAATATTGCAATAGGGAATGACTGACAAACCAACATGTTCATAGTTTATAGGCATCTCATACAAGGAGGGCACACAGAGTGAAGAACTCCTATTTCCCCCTTAAAATGCATCAAATACTCAGCAACTGAAAGGGCATGCAATACTAGCACTTCATCTGCTTGGTGTGGGAGTAGCATCCACAGCCTTCTGCACCGAAGGCAATTGTGGTACTAACACTGCTTTCAAATTCTACAGCGCAAACAGTGACTACCATTAGCTAAACAAAACAGTTAGTTGCACTTAGTATGAGCAACAGTACATTTCTCTTCCCTTGAAACTCATTCCTAATGCCTTACTCTCACATCCTATATTTTTGCTGGCATAACACTATTCAATGTATTTAACCACTCTGTAAATGTGGGTATTAGTTCCTTCAATAATTTAATCTCCAGTTAGTAATATATCATTTCTTACCCGACTAATTGTTTACCTATTATTTGGTGCGGTTTGATATTCCAATTGTATAAAAGAATAATCTTAATTGCAGTTAGTCTTATTAACCTCACCGTTTTTACCACCTACATCACTTGCTTGCAAGGATACAATTATCTTCTAGTTGTCCTTTGAATCCTCAATATGCTGAGAATCCTGAATTGCAAGTGTGTCATCTGTAGCATCAAGTTTAATATAGGTCAAGTGTGCTATACTAGTACAGGTTACTTCCTTTCCTTAATGTGTTCTACTTGCACTTTGCTAAACATGATTTATCAGCCTAGTCATTAAAATATGTAAGAGTTTTCCAAGTTGTGCCAACTGCATAAGTAAAACCATCCACAGCAAGTCCAAATTTATTACCAACAGTAATAAGCAAACCCACCTTCTTACATGAGGAACACAAGTCTCCAAAGTTATAATGTACTGTACCTTAATATACACAAAGCATTTAGTACATTGAACAAGATATGTAATACTTTAGCAAATCAATGATACACATTTAAAGGATGCATTTTCAGTGACAAAACAATTAAAAGTAAAGAATTATAAATCAAAAATATATAAATCAATAATAGAATTCACAGACTTTTTAACAACTAGGAAATTTAAGTCAAATTGTATGAAGGAATCACAATATAGAAACTAATATAAAATAAAGTACACTGAACTAACCTTTTATTCTGACCTACAGCACCAGTTTTGCATGTGACACTGCTAAACATCTATAACTACTTGAGTTCGCAACCACTTGTGGTCACGGCTCAAGTTAAACATCAATTTAGGATTAGGTATGTAGTGTTATACCTACAAATCTGTACCAAGTTATAACTAGCTAGGCCCTTTATAAGCAGAAACACTCTAGCACTTCAATCTGTCCCTTTCTTCCAACAAATAGTTAAAGAATCAGAGGTAAAAAAAATAAAATATATCACATAAAGGATACTCTTACCAAGCAGTTAAACAGAAAACCACAAAACATTGAATGGCTAAAGATACAGTCTGCTCATCATGCAACCATTGTTATCTTTTTTGTTTTAAACTCCATGGACATAGCAAAGTACAGCACTCAATTAACACGTACTTCTAACTATTAAGAATGACAAAACATCTACATATAAATTTCATATTTCTCTCTTTCTACAAAAAAACACACTCAAATACATTAAAGATGTAACACTGACAATGAAGAACAAAGTTTTTTTCCCTTTAATTTTATGTTGCATCCTCACTAGTTTTGTTTGCACTCAGTCTCATCCTGTTATGGTTTCTAGTTTTATTTCCTTCCACCAAAGTAAGTAATTAACATCTCACCTTATCTCAGTACACATCTTTACCACCTCAGACTTAGCTAATGCATCATATTCCCATTCAGTCTTCAGTGTAGTATATCTTCAAGACTGTACAAAAGGAAATGTCTAAGAATTTCTAGATGTTATGAGTTTCTTCCAGAACTGTGCCAAAGAACAGGATCTCTCAAGAACCATACTCAGATTAGCATTCCCCTCTAGAACTGTACTGCAGCAAAAGACACTACTTTACAGTGATAGCTGAGCACTGAACTTTAGTGTCCCCCATGTGTACAACTACTTTGTGTCATGAATTTCAACATACTTTCAGCAGAGTAAAAATTCAAGAAGCCAGTCCAGTGAGAGTGCATCTTCCACTGTGTTATCTGCTTCTCTATATGATGCCCAAGAGCTAAAAGCCTTTCTCTAGCTCATGATTATCTACATCTTTCAGACATACTAAGACTTGCCAATTTTAAAGAGCTTATTTTGCTAGTTTCATTGCAAACCCATTTCATTAACCTGTACTACCACACCTCAATGCAATGCTTTTTATACAATGGCTGCACAGATTCACACGTACTGTACTCTCTTGCTATACGAACGGGTTTACAGATCTCCTTTTACAGTATTAGTTTTCCTGAAACATTGGATACTCCTTCATATTCACTATAATAGTTCTATATGGCTGCACTTATATCTATATTGCATAGCAAAGGCCATTACAGTACTCATAACTACACTTTGGCAGTTAATCTGCGTTTTGCAGAAATACATTCTATCCTTCTGGTGTTAGCTTTGACCAAGGTAAAAACTTGAGCCTAGCCAGCCTTCTTAAGTTAAGACTTTAAGCTAGTATCCACGTTTCAGTGTTCAAACTACTGCCGGCACAAGGGAAAGGAAAGTGGCATGCCTAGGCCTATTCACAATGTTAAAGCAGCCAACATCGCTTACCTCTCTGTGGCCAGAAGCTCTGAAGGAAGGTGTCTAAGTGCCACAGCTGGAAAACTCAAGTTTGCTCCTACCTTTGTAGAATCCTTCTCTGCTTGCTTGCTCTGATTCTAATAGCAATGCCCTATTCCTGGACACAACACAGCATCTCTGCTGGCACCCATCTGGAATTCAAATTCCACGCGCGAATGCGAAAAAAGACGTAAACAATCGATCACATTTATGGAGAAGACAAAAGCAAGCACCTTTGTACAACTGGACGCAAAGGGCATTCTTAAAGAAGAACGCCCTTAAAATTTTTTTTTTTTAATTAGAAGTAAATTAATCTACTGGCCAGCCGATTCCAGGGGGGTGCAAGTGCACCCCCTTGCACCTGCCTGTGGTCGCCCTTGCCTATCAGATATTTTGGAAACTGTTACCTGGTCATCTGTGCATACCTTTACTAAACACTAAAACTTATCAGCCTTCCCCAAGTCTACTGCAGGATTTCCCACTGACATCTTACAGGGCATCCTCTCTTCTCCATAATCTACCTTCCAACCTCAACTCATCTTTGGGAATTGTCTCACAAGCCAGGCCTGCATGGAGAACATAGTAGAATTGTGTACACTAACTAGAAATGTAGATGTTTGAATGTATTCACTGTTGCAGTCTTCTTTCCCTTCCTCTTTACCCTTTTTACCTGTAGTAGTGGTCTGCTTCGATCTTCACTAACCAGAGGACCACGTGGGTGTTTACCCTGCATGGCCCTTTTTTCTGCATTTGACCCTTGCTTTTATGGTTCATTGTGGGTGCTTCCACCTTCTAAGGGGTAAGAAAAAACTGATGTCATGGCACTGGCTTGGCTCCCTTTATACCCAGGTGTCCTGACATAGGATAAGACATCCATTAGCTTTAGCAAGAGGGAGATTTTTACTCTGGTAGTCAGGTCGGCCAAGGGCTTCCACAGTGGGAAAATCCCACAAATCAGGACTGCAACAGTCCATGCACTATAACATCTACATTTATAGTAAGTGTACACAACTGTACTTCATCACATGTTTTCCCAGGGAACGATAGAACCATACCCTCCTTCCTAGGTGGGGAAGGGGTTTTATTCAAAGATGTTCCTAGTTCCAAATAAAGAAAATACTTGGGGACCAGTTAATGGATCTTTCTTTTATCTGTTTGTGATGGTGCCCAAATTCAAAATAGTGTCACTTCACAGCCAGTTGCCTCTTCCTCTTTTGAGATTCCTGGTAACACTAGACTTTTTTTTAACCACTTTCCTGTTCATCCAGGCTTGAGGTGTTAAGGTTTTATGTGTGGATCACATTATGAATTCTCTGCCTTGCAATTTGAAGAATCCACTGCATCACAAGTGTTCATTGTCTATCTCTAGATATAGCCCATTGTAGGCTACAGGGTATCCACATGTTTCTGTATTTAGATGACTGACTTATCTTTGCCATCTTTTTCAAAATATTAGAAATCTCTGTCTTGGGTGAGAGATGTCTTGTATTAGCTGGGGTTCAAAGAGAACATTTCAAAGTCTAGCTTGACTTCCTTACACTAGATTATGTTCCTGGGATGTCAACTAGACATCACAGATCAAAGAGCTTTTTTTTTCCTACATGAAAAAATATGTCTGCATTTAAATCTATTTTAAGGTTTCCACTCTGACGTCATTCAGTGTGACTGAATACCTCAGGATTTTGGGTGTTAGACATCTATGATTCTCATGGTACTCCTGGCCAGACTCCACATGAGGAAGATAGAGTGGTATCTGAAATCTCTTCGGTCACAGCATCAGCACTTAACTTTTCAGATTCCAGTACTGGGCTTTGTCAGAAGAGAATTTACTTGGTGGTGATAGTGGATATCCTTAATCTCCGCTTCTCCCTCTCTGTGCCTAGGTTGTTGGCCACCACAGATGCTTCACACTTCCCTTAAGGAGCAGTTTCAGGAGAGGTAAAAGTACAGGTGTTATGAGACGCTAAGGACAGATGCAAGCACATAAATATCAAGAAAATGCTTGCCCTGATAAAGGCACTATTCTTTGAAAAATCTTTGGTCCTCTTCACATGGTTACAGACAAAACCACAGTGATGTGGTGCATCAATAAGCAAGGCAGCACACTAGCCATGTTAGCTTGAGGTACAGCTTCTCACAGCACAGTCTTACTCTGCAGACATCCTGCTTTTTGTCAGACAAAGTGGCAGAGAGACTAAGCAAGATCAGGGCAGACACTCATGAATGGAAAGTAGATCAGGGGTATTTCAAGATTTGACCCATCTGTGGGGAGTTTAAGTTGAACTCTGCCTTCTCTCTGAACGTTCAACTGGCAAAATTCAGTTCCAGGACTCCATGCAAGAAGGCCTGGGAGACAGAGGCCTTTTCTTTTCTTTGGACAGGAATGCTCCTGTATATCTTTCCACTAATATCAAGTAATTTGGAAGATTCAGAAGGAATCTCCCAATATCATTGTGGTGATTCACTTCTGTCTCAGGCAGTAATGGTTCTCGCATCTTTTGGAAATGGCAAGGGGCAATTACCACAAGTGTCCTCACAGAATAGATCCCACCCACACAAGCACAGAGGTGGTTGATACCCCTCAACATTGGTCATCTTCAATTGATGGCTTGAATGATAGGTTCTTAATTACTTTTAGACATTTGTTTTCTGAGAGACTTGCTACAGGTTCTAATGGAGGCAAGACTGCCTGGTACTAGAAGATCATATTAGCAAAAGGAAAAGTTTTTGTAGTTTGTGCCAACAACATATCCAACATCCATTTCAGGGCTAGTTGTTCAGTTTGAGTCACCATCCTATTGTCTTTCATATTCCTCTAACTAGGTTCATTTTTCAGCCATTTCAGCATGTCTGACCATGGATCCTCCTCTTTCAAGTCAGTCTCATGCCAAAATGTACTTGAAAGTGGTTATACATAACAGGCCTCCAAGTAAGCTAGTGGCCTCTACTTGGGATCTTAATTTTGTGTTTAAGAAACTAACACTTTCTCTATTTGAAACAGCTAATCTGGCTGATTTGAGAATCTTAAAATGGAAAACAGTTTTACTGATTGCTTTGACTTTTGCAAGAAGGGTATATGAGATGCAAGTTGTTATAGTGAGTCAACCCTACCTCAGTTTCCACAAGGACAGGATTTCTTCTTTGAGAACTAATCCTTATTTTATGCCTAAAATGGTATCCAAGTTTACTTTAAAGGAGAATTGCACCCACAGACTCAAACATTACTTGAAAACATGATAAAAACAGACCTGCATTTTGGCATGATTCTGGGACTATGTACAGTTTTTTTTAAATATTTTTAAATGCAAGTTCAGTGTCTACCACATGGGGTCTAGCATCTTGAAGTGATTTTAATTGTGTCCTCTTCCTGTATATATACCACAATGCAGTGTTCGTTTTTAAAACATTACATCACTCTGGTGACTTTGCTCCAAAGCTGGTGTCACTGCGTTTATTTTACAGGCATGCACTGCTTTCTTTCAGTATGTTTGAAGTATTATTTCATGCTGTTGAATGACTGCTTAAAACACAGTGATAATGCCACAGAACAGAGTTTCAAACTGCTTTGTGCTGTTTCTTCTTTTTTGAATGTCTGATTTAGCAGTCTTTAGTGGTGCCTGAAATGTAATCCTGTAGCTCATCTCCCTTCCCCCTTCACACTTCACTTCCCCAGTTCTGAGAGTTCTAAAGGTAATTTGACCTGTTAGCTGCTGTGATTTGACAGGTCAGAGCAGGAGAGTTGAATCATGCACGGTTTCTTTGATGTCCTTCAAGAATGCAACTGCAGTCATAACATATGGGTTGTCCTGCCTCAGGCAGCCCTTGGTCGGCCGGATTCCAAAGTCTGGGTCCGGCGTCGGCTGGTGTCGCCTCCTCTCCGACGTCACAACGGCTGGAGTATAAAGGCATTGGCCGACGCCATCTTCAGTCTTTCTTGCCGCGTGGTGCCCGAAGCAGAAGCCGTTCGCAAGTGCCGGTCGGTCATGTCCTGTGTTTTCAGTACCGAAGTCATCTAAAAGCTAAGTACCCCGTTGGGGAACATTTTTTCTTGCCTCAGCCGATGTCAGAACAAATTGAGAAAGTTAATAATTGTTTGTCTTGTGGTAAACAAATACCTCATAAGGACTTCCATTCTTACTGCCTTCCTTGCCTGGGCCCAGGCCACGACGTCTCAGCCTGTGCTTGCTTTAATAAGCGCACTCTCAGGCGCCGGGCAGAATTCGCTGAAGACTTTTTCTGTGAATCTTTCGCGTATATCATGCCGTCGGATCAACCGACAACTCAATCTGCCAAAAAACGAAAAGACCGGGACCAACATCCTCGGCCCGCGTCCACCACCGATGCAACTCCTAAACCCTCCGCTAGTGCTTCGGTCCCTTCGGAAGCGGTAATTCAACCGCTCCAGGCCGACGACACAGCGTTAACACGACCTTCGGTCTCTGAGATCTCTCCGGTGCCGGTTGTTGATTTTCCTCCGGAAACCGAAGTTCTGGATCTACCCGACACCATTTCTGTAGACAGGGTTACTCCTGCACATGGGGCTGCTAGGCCTCCTGTATCCATGTCCATAAAGGCCTTTGCACGTGCTAAGGCCGCCAGCCAGGCCAAGGCCCATCCTAAACCAGCTGCTCAGGCCCCTTCTTCTGATAAACAGATCATGTCTCTTGCTGCAGATCTTATTTCTCTTATCAGGGGGTCTCAGCCTCATCCAGACAGAGGTTCTCACCAACCTGCAGAGAAAAGGCCCAGAACTGAGCAGGCTGACAACCTCTCTTCAGATGAAGCCTCTGGAGATTCTGAGCATTCTGATACCCAAGAAGAATCCTTCCAGGCCTACGAGGACTCTGATGCTGAGGAATCAATTCCCTCTGCCTCCCCTCCAGAGGATTTCTCGTTTGGTGAAGTCCTGCACTCTGAGGGAACATTTTAAATGGCAGGGTCAGGAATTCTCTGATTCCAGGAAAAGGCTGCGTACCTTCCTCAAGCTTCCCCAGCACAGACCTTTAGCTATTCCTCCAGTTATGGATGTTTTGGATGATGTTTTCTCTGACTCCAGTGCTAACCCTGATTCTCTCCCCCCTGCTCCTGTCAAGCCAGACAGATATAGGGTCCCTGACACTCACAAGCATCTCTTTAAGGCCCACTCTGTGGATCTAGAAACTATTTCACAGGGCCCCAAGGGAGTGGCTACTTCCTCTGCCAAAAATCCACTGCCAGCGGACAGGGAAGCTAGGTCCCTGGAGAGATGGGGTAAAAAAGTTTATACCTCTACCACCCTAGCCATGAGGTCACTTAACTGCCTTTTTCACATGTTTCAGTACCAGGATTTTTTACTGGATGATTTACAGAAAAAGTTAGCCTCCTGAGCCTATTGATAGAAAGGCATTGCAGGAACATATACATAACACTCAGCAGGTTAACAACCATTTTCTTCAGTGTGGTTATGATGCATTGGAAGCTTCATGTAGGGCAGCTATGACTGGGGCTGTGATACGTAGACATGCTTGGTTAAAAGATCAGTCTTTGCTTGACCATGTTAAAGTAAAGTTACTTGATGCACCTCTGGAAAAACAGAAGCTTTTTGGTGCTAATGCACAAGATGTGTTGAAATCCATTGAGGAAAAAGCTAAGTCAGTACAGACAGTCAAGGATTTCCTTCAGGTTCAGCCACCCAGATTCAGCAGAAACTGGCCTTCAAAGAATTGGTCCTTCCCAGGCTCTGACAAGTTTCAAAGGGGAAAAAGCAGGCGTGCCCGAGGTAGAGGGCAATACCGAGGATCCTACAGGGGCCGCCAATGGCAACCTACAAATCCAAGTAGTGGCGCAGACAGCCCAGCTGCACCACAAGGACAATCACAATGACTTGACTTTCATACCGCCTACAAAGGCTCAAAGAGAAGCACCTTTGGGCGGAAAATTATCCTTATTCTCAAAAAACTGGCATATCTTAACCAAGGACAACTGGATTCTGGATTTAATAGACAAGGGTTACAGATTCCACTTCCATACTTTACCAATAAGACAAGGCATGCCAAACCTGCCACATCATCAAAGGGCAGAGGCACTCACTCAAGCTTCAAAGCTGTTAAGTATAAAAGCAATAGAAAGGGTTCCTCTTCAGGAACAAGGCCAGGGATTTTATTCAAGACTGTTCCTTGTTCCAAGAAAAGAAAACAAATGGAGACCTATACTGGACTTGTCAACTCTAAATACTTTTCTTATTGTGCCAAAGTTCAAAATGCTGATGCTGCAGCAACTCCTTCCCATGCTGGGCAAGGGGTCTTGGCTGGTCACTCTGGACCTCAAGGAGGCATACCTGCATGTCCCAATCAGACAAAGCTGCAGAAGATACCTCAGATTTCTTGCAGGAACAGAGCATTATCAATTCTCAGCATTGCCGTTTGGCTTATCTACTGCGCCCAGAGTGTTCACGAAATGCCTGGCATCAGTAGTGGCACACTGCAGACTCCAGGGCATTCAAAATATACCCCTACCTGGACGACTGCCTCATACAAGCAGACAAACAAACCTTAAAAGCAAACTTGGACTATGTCATTCAACTACTGCAGACCTTGGGATACACAGTCAACATTCAGAAGTCGACTACTGCCATCCCAACAGATTATTTTCCTAGGAGCCAAACTGGACACAGAAACTCAAATGGCCTACCTCACAGAGGAAAAACAGCAGTTACCAGAGTACTTCAAAGGCCTAGCAAAACTCTCCCAGCTGACTTCAAGGAAAATCCTGCAGGCCCTGGGGTTCATGGCATCTTGCATTCTTCTGATACCTTTGGCAATACTTCATATGAGAAAGCTGCAATGGTATTTAAAAAGCTTATGGTCCCAACACAGCCAAAGCCTAGAGGACGTAATCCCACTTATTCCATGTCTGCAAAAGGAATTTTTGTGGTGGGCTCAAGCAAGTCAGTTAAACAAAGGCATGTCTTTCAACAGACCTCAAGCAGGTCAAATGATTACAACAGACGCCTCAGATCATGGATGGGGGGCGCACATGGAGGGCAGATGCATTCAAGGTCTATGGACACCAAAGGAAAGACATCTGCACATAAACCAAAAAGAGATGTTGGCAGTGATGCATGCAATCGAGACTTTCGAAAAATCACTACAACAAGGACATTTGCTAATAAGGACAGACAACACCACTGTCATGTGGTATATAAACAAGCAGGGAGGCACTCATTCTTATCCCCTCTGCAGACTAACAATGCTTCTCTGGGAAAAATCCCTGAGTCTGAAGATACATTTGCAATCCCAGTTTGTGCCAGGCAAGGACAATGTACTGGCGGACAACCTGAGCAGAAATTTCTTGGATCCACACGAATGGATGCTGCATCCTCACATTTTCTCACAACTAACAAAGACATGGGGAAGACCGGATGTAGATCTCTCTGCTTCCCACTTAAATCATCACCTAGAAAAATTCTGCACAAGGACCCACCATCCTCTAGCCTGGAAAACGGATGCTCTCTCCTTCAGCTGGAATTCCCTAAAAATTTATGCATTCCTTCCTGTACCTCTGCTGACCAAGGTGATACTGAAGATCAAAGCAGAACAACCAACAGGCATTTTGATAGCTCCAGACTGGCCAAGGCAACACTGGTACCCACTGCTGTTGAGCATAACTCAGACCAGACCGTGGCCTCTGACCCTATGGCCCCTGCTTCTAACACAACACAATTACAGGACTGTCCATCAAAACCTGAAAACATTGCATCTGACAGCCTGGAGGTTACCATAACTCCTCCAGCTAACTCTTTCCAAAACAGTTCAAGAGATATTACTGGAAGCACACAGACCTTCCACCAGAAAAACCTATTCAGCCAAGTGGAAGAGATTCAGCATCTGGAATGCCAACAGGGGTCAGGACACAACATTACTGAGTATACCTCAGTTATTAGAATACTTGGCAGAAATGTTTCATACTGGCCTCTCATACTCTTCTATAAAGATTCACACCTCAGCAATCTCAGCAAAATACAATTGTGACCCACCACTGTTTTCACATCCTTTGCTAAGACGGTTCCTAAGAGGGATAAAGAATATCAAACCTCCCAGAAAACAGCCAGTACCTGCATGGGACCTCAATTTCGTTTTGGAAAAATTAACTCTTCCTCCTTTTGAGCCAGTAGCAACTTCAGAAATGCAATTTCTATCATGGAATAGTCTTTCTATTGGCAGTCACATCTGCAAGAAGAGTCTCAGAGATACAGGCACTCATGGCAGTGCCTCCCTTTCCTCATTTTTCATCAGGACAGAGTTTCTCCAAGAACCAATCCTACATTCATGCCAAAAGTTATTTCCAGGGTGTCTCTAAATCAAGCTATTCACCTGCCTACTTTCTTCCCCAATCCTCAAAATAGGGGGGGGGGGGAAACTGCTGCATACTTTGGACATACACAGGCAACTACGCTACTACTTGGACAGAACTAAGGCCACCAGAAAGTCTGACCAACTGTTTGTGGCCTATGCTGCTGGAGTACAAGGAAAAGCAATCTCCAAACAATTTCAAAATGGATTGGACACTGCATCAGATTCTGCTAGTCTTTCCATGGAAAAGGTGTGCCAGCCAATATTAGGCCACATTCCACCAGAGCTATAGCCACATCCACAGCTTTCCTAAGAGGAGTGGCAACAAAGGACATTTTAGAGGCTGCTACATGGAGCTCCGTGCATACATTTACCAAGCACTACAACCTGCCCTTATACTCCAGATCCCGAGCAGGCTTTGCTTCAGCAGTCCTGCAGGGCATTTTAGCTACACCATCCCTCTCTTAGTTCCATCTACCCCCAGCTTGGCTATGGTATTCAACCCATATGTTATGACTGCAGTTGCATTCTTGAAGGACATAGTACAGTTTTGTACCTACCATAAATGTAGATGTCCGATAGATATGCAACTGCAGTCAGATTTTCCCACCCTCCTACCCCTCTGCAACTTTCTTTATGGGTCCCTACCCCTATTCCTATTAGCTGGGGCTATCTCCTATGGTGTATCTGTTTATTACTGTTGTGCATGTCTGGAATTTTTTATCCATTCACCAGATTTAGTCTTCTTAGGAGGGCACCTGGGGCAAGAAACACTGAAGAAGATGGTGTCGGCCGATGCCTTTATACTCCAGCCGTTGTGATGTCGGAGAGGAGGCGACACCAGCCGATGCTGGACCCAGACTTTGGAATTCGGCCGACCGAGGGCTGCCTGAGGCAGGACAACCCATATGTTATGACTGCAGTTGCATATCTATCGGACATCTACATTTATGGTAGGTACAAAACTGTACTTTCTAACCTTTCCTTAACAGTATGACAGCTAGTTTTCCTGCAACACTGCCTTCCTCCTGTTCTGAAATTGTAATTGCAATCCATGCTCCTTATTAAGTGGAAATGCACTGCTTGGCAAACTGAATGACTCCCAAAGCTAGGGCTTCCTGCTAAATCAAAAGCCATGTGAAACCTGTATATAATTTCCTTCTATCATTTTTCATGCATGCAGAAACACTTCACTGACACCCAAATGAAAAAGTTCCCTAAATGACCCATACAGTACTTTTGTCCATGTATACAAAAACACTCCACTGACATGAAAATAAATCACCCCCCCAAGGATCTCTTTAGTGGTATGTCCATGTATGCACAAACACCAACATGAAAACATTTCCCCCAAATGACCCATTCATTAGTATGTCCATGTATGCAAAAGCATTGTATTGAAACCAAAATGAACAATTTAGCACAATGAGCCACTTAGTAGTTTGTCCATGTGTGCAAATGCACTTCATTGACAGCAAATGAAACATTTCCTCCAGTGACTGCTCCAGTAGTTTGCACAGTGTGTGCTCAACTTAAATGGCAACAAAATAAACATTTCCCCCAAATGACACCTTCAGTAGTTTGTCCATGTATGCACAAGTTCCTCACACACACCAAAATGAAAACTTCCCCCCATTGACCCCTCCAGTAGTTTGCACACACATGCACAGTCACTCAAGTGACATGATGTTTTACCCCAACGACCCTTCCAGTAGTTTTTCCATCTATTCACAAACATTTCAATGATGTCAAAATGAAACCCTTGCCCTAACGACCACTTCAACAGTTTGCCCATGTGTGCCCAGTCACTCAGTTGACACCAGAAATGAACCCCCCCCCCAACAACGCCACCAGTAGCTTCCTCAAATGACCCAGTCAGCAGTGAATGCAAAGGCACTTAACTGACACCAGCATAGGTTCATAGGTGTTTACTAGGCTGAAGACCACAAGGGTCTTCTTGAGCCAGCCATGCATTCCAAGTTTGACAAGTTGCGATACCCTTGATGACAGATGTACCCCAATGGACCCATTCAGTTTATCCATTTATGAAAAAGCACTTCTCTGATATCAAAATGAAAGAATAACCCCAACAGTCCCATCAGTAGTTTGCCCTCATGAGCACAACCACTCGGATGCTAACAAAGTGAAACCTTTCCCCAATGACCTCTCCAGGAGTTTGCTAATGTATACACAAGCACCAAAGTGAAACATTTTCACAATGACCCCTTCAGTATTTTGCCCTTTTATCCAAAAGTACTTCACCTACATCAAAATGAATCACTTCCTGTTTGATCACTTCAGTGGTATGCCCATGTATGCACAAACACCAAAACGAACCCCTTCATTAGTACATAATTGTATGCACAAGTACTTCATTGACACTAAAAAGATTTCCTCCTTCACTTCCAGCATTTTGTCATTGTATGTAAAAGCACTTAACTGATACCAAAATTAAACATTTCCCTCAAATACCCATCCAGTAGTTTGTGCATTTACACAGACACTTAAATGACATCCAAATGAAACATTTCCCCCAATGGACCCCTTCAGTAGTGTGTTCATTTCTGAAGCACTTAAATGATATCAAAATGAACCCATTCAGTAGTGCGTCTGTGTGCACAATTAACTTCAGTGTTACCAAAATGCAAGATGTACCCCAAAGACTCATTCAGTAGTTTGTCCATATATGCAAAAGCATTTCACTAACAGCAAAATGAAACATTACTTACAGTTGCCCCCCCCCCCTTCAGTGGTTTGCGCTAGCACCTAAATGACACCAAAATGAAACATTTCCCCACAAATAACCCCTTCAATAGTTTGTCTATTTATCCAGAAGTACTTCACACATCAAAATTGAATAATTTCTCCTGTGATCCCTTCTGTGGTATGTCCATGTATGCACAAACACCAAAATGAAATCTTGACCACAAGCAGCCCTTCAGTAGTTTGTCTCAGTATGCACAAGCACATCACTGACATCAAAAGGAGTCATTTCCACCAGTGATCTCTTCAGTGGTATGTCCATATATGCACAAACACTGACCCCTTTCATTAGTATTGGACATGTATGCAGGAGCACTTCACTGACATTGAAATGAAAGATTACTCCAACTTCACTAGTTTGTCTTTGTATGCAAAAACACTTCACTGTCACCAAAATGAGACATTTCCTTTAGTGGCCTCTTCAAAAGTTTGTCCCTATGTAGAAGTACTTCACTGACACGAAAATTAATCGACTCCCAAAAAATCAATTCAGTGGTATTTCCATGTATGCACAACTACCAAAAAGAAACATGTCCCCCAAATGACCACTTCATTAGTATGTCCAGGTATGCAAAAGCACTTCACTGATAACAAAATGAAAAATTTCCTCCAGTAGCTTATCTTTGTATGCAAAAACCCTTTACTGACACCAGTATTAATTTCCTCTGACATCTCCAGTACTTTGTCCATGTATGCAGAAGCACTTCACTGACATGAAAATAAATAATTTCCCCCAATGATCTCTCTAGTGGTATGTCCATGTGTGCACAAATGCCAAAATAAAACATTTCTCATAACCCATTCATTAGTATGTCCATGTATGCATAAACACTTGACTAATACCAAAATTAAAAATGTCCTCCAGTGACTACTCCATTGGTTTACTCATGTGTACACAAGCAATTAATTGACACCAAAATGAAGAATTTCTCCCAAATGACATCTTCATTAGTATGTACATCTATGCAAAAGCATTTCACTGATGGCAAAATGAAGCATTTACTCCAGTGAGTCTTCCAGTAGTTAGCATTGTGTATGCACACTTAAATGACAAAATGAAACATTTCCTCCAAATGGCACCTTCCGTAGTTTGTCCTTTTATACAAAGTGCTTCACCTACATCAAAATTAATAATTTCCCCTGTGATCCATTCAGTGGTATGTCCATGTAGGTACAAAGTCCAAAATGAAACCTTGACCCCAACTGCCCTTAATCAGATTTCCATATATGCACAAGCACTTTGTCAATAAAATTAATTTCGCCAATGTTCCCTTCTGAACTTTTTCCATGTATACACAAGGACTTCACTGACATCAAAATGAATTGTTTCCCGCAGTGATCCCTTCAGTGGTATGTTCATGTGTGCACAAACAGTAAAATGAAACCTTTCCATCAACAACCCTTCCAGTATTTTTATGAGGGATGCACAACCACTCAAATGACAAAAATAACCCTTTCCTCCCAATGAGCCTTCCAGTAGTTTATCCATGTATGCACAAGCACTTCACTGAGACTAAAGTTAAACATTTCCTTAAACAATCTAGCAGTTTGCCCATATATGCGCAGTCAGTTAACCAAAGTGAAACATTTGCCCTAACGACCCCTCCAGCAGTTTGCCTTGTATGCGCTCAGTTAACCGCAAAATGAAATCCTCCCCCATGACTCCAGTTTGTGTGCACAGTCACTTCACTGACCTCAAAATGCATCATTTCCTCAAACAATTCCTTCATTGGTATGTCAAATATATGCACATACACCAAAATGAAAACGTCCCCCAAGGACGCTTTCAGTAGTTGTCCCTGGAAAGCACCACCATTCAAATGACATAAAAATTAACACTTCCCCCAGTGACCCGCCCAGTAGTTTTTCCATGTATGAACAAGAAATTAAATGATACCAAAATTAAATGTTTCACCAATGACCGCTTCAAAAGTTCACCCATGTATGCACAATCACTCAGTTTGATACCAAAATGAAAAATTTCCCCCAATGACCCTTCAAGCAGTTTTCCAATATATATGCACAAGCTCTCAAATGAAAACGTCCTTTCACCCAACGACCCTCTTCAGTAGCACACATGCTGTTGCCTTATTCACGTGTATGATACAATTGCAACAGTAATCAGAACAGAAGGAGAAGTTAATAAAATACAAGGTACTAATACCTGCACAAATGCTGCTGTTTTTATTTTAAATACAGATCACTGGAAATGAACGCTGCTCAGTCATGCAAAAATTATGAAGTATGACTGAAAAATAAGAACCCTCTTCAGCAGATGCTGAAAGGATATTCCATCAGTAAACTTTATACCATTTGGGCGGTAAGCAAACCTAGGGATTTGCTGGCATGTTGTGGGCCAAATGGAGATCTAATAGAAATAGCTCTGATCATCTCCATTTTAGGCAGCTTAGAAAATAGTACAAAAAAGGCAATACTTACAGACAAAAAAAACTACTACTGTAAACTTTAACAAACTCATCAAAATAATACTCAAAAGTTCTGGTCTTGCATAAAGAAGCTCCTTTCCCCAGGTAACTCCCGAACACCCACCCCACTTGATGCAGATCCAAATACTCCCCATCAAACTGCCAATACCTTTAACTCTTTCTTCACTGAGACTATACAATCTCTAGCTAGGCAACTTATCTCTGAAAACTCCAGCCTTCCCATCAACTTACCACACACTTCCTCTAACTTCAAACTACAACCCATCTCTACTTCTCTCATCTATAAATTTGTTCATAAACTTAAGCCATGTACTCCATCTGCTGACAAATTTCCTTCCCAATATCTCCAAAAAGCAGCCAAAGTAATTGCCTACCCTATATCTATACTTATAAATAGGACAATCCAAGAAGGAACCATCCCAGATATTTGGAAAATCTCCCATATTATCCCCTTATATAAAGGTGGGAACTCCAATGATTACTCTATCGGCCAATTGCTCTCTTATCACCCTTAGCAAAAATTATGGAGAAATGCATTCACCAACAACTTTTACATCATCTCTCTCTACATAACTTAATAGCAAGCTGCCAACATGGCTTTAGTCCATCACATAGTACCACTACTACCCTCCTATCCTTTACAGATACCATCAATAGAAACCGCAATAAAAACATACTCTTATCTGCACTCTTCATCGACCTCTCTAAAGCTTTCAACATGGTTAACCATACCCTCCTAATCAATATTCTTGAATCTCTTTCCTTTGATTCTCTGGCCATTAAATGGTTTAGATCATACCTCCGCAATAGGCAACAGGCAGTTCTCTGGGAAAATCAAATTTCTTCCTTTTTACTTGTCACCATTGGGGTCCCTCAGGGCTCCATTCTTGGACCACTTCTTTTCTCTTTATTAATGATCTCCATGTAGCAATTCCTCAAGTCACCTGTATTCAATATGCAGATGATTCCACACTAATATGCTCAGCAACCTCTCCAACTGAACTATATTCTCTTACTCAAAATGTTTTCAACACTGTAGAAACATGGTTTACCAAACGTTGCCTCCTTCTTAATGCCAAAAAAACAAAACTCCTTCTCTTTACACACACTACTAGGTCCACCCCCTTAGACTTCTCAATCTCTTCAAATAATGGCAATGTTATTTTCCCTGACTCTACCACCAAACTTTTAGGAATAACCATTGACAGTAATCTCTCATTTGATCACCATATAAATAACACCATTAAAATAGTCAACAGAAAAATTGGATCCTTATATAGAATAAAACCTTTTTTAACCTCAACAGCCAGAGCCAAGATCGCTCACTCCCATCTAATCTCAACCCTTCTGTATGCCTCACCTATATTTACCAACCTTAAGAAAACTAACGTCAACAAATTAGCAACTTCCTACAATAATATTGCCAGAATCGCTACTGGCAATCCCTTCAGAACTCACCACTGCTCTAATCTTAGGTAACTAGACTGGCTGGAATTCCTAAACCATCTGATAATCCCCCAACTCATCATTGCCCACAAAATATTTCATCAACCCAATAATACCCCTATACTCTCAAAACTCTTAATCCCATATAATAATCTGAACTCCTTGCGTTCTTCTAGCAAACTCCTTGCTAGCTTAACAAAGTCTAATAATACAGCTGGTGACTCTCTGTTTACTAACACAGCAGGAAAAAACTGGAACCTGTTACCCAATGAACTAACACTAATTACATCCTTGCCACTCTTTAAACAAAAACTTAAACACCTCCAAATGCACTGGCTATGCCCTTGTAGTAACCCTGACTAACAACCATCTTCACCCCTGTTTCTTCCTCTTCTAACCAAACTTCCAAACATTTAAATACTTAGTCTTGTAATTAGAGTTTAAATAGTGTCAGTCTTAATCAACTAATTGCTTAAATCCTTCAACCTGCTATGAACTATTGTACATAACACTTACTGTATTATATCTGTTTTAGCTTTCTTAAGCAATATTATGTTCTCTGTTAAGTGCTTTGATCTCTGAAATGTAATAGCCACCTGTTTTATTTGGTTTATTAATCCTATATGTACCATGTAACTATATATATATATATATATATATATATATATATATATATATATATATAAAAATTTTTTTTTAATACTTTTTATACTTTTTTACATCTGTGTGGAGCTTTTCTCCCCGGGCCTCTACTGAAAATGTATATATATCCAGCTAGACTAGCCCGGTCAACAAATGTAAAATAAATAAATAAATTTCTATTTGGGAGCAGTGATGTCAGCATCTGGGCAGGGAATTGAGAAAAAAAATATTTTAAAGTTGTAGCTGTGACGTGAGCAAAATGGCGACAGCAGGAGCTGTTTTCAAATAGTGAGATGGTCTGTTCAATCCAGCATGTTACGGTAGATTGCAGAGATGGGGTAAGTGTGGAAAACAGTCGGAAATAGTGGTCCTTCAAAATGTATATCTATCTGTTATGACTAGGATCAAAAAATGGGGATTAAAGAAATGGAAAGGAATAGGGAATGTGAACGTGAAAGCATTGTTTTCCTTTAAAATAAACTATTCATCTTCCTGTTTTTTTTTCCTGAACCTAAAAATGATGGAGAAAGGATACTCAGTACCTTGGACGTTCACAGACGAGACTGGTACTAAATCCTTTAGGTCATCGGATCAGTTCGTTTCTTGTGAAGGTAAGAAGGGACAGACAATTGGTGTCAACATGGACCATTTCCAAATGGTTCTCTAAGGCTATTA
Source organism: Protopterus annectens (assembly GCF_019279795.1). Classification (NCBI taxonomy): domain Eukaryota; kingdom Metazoa; phylum Chordata; order Ceratodontiformes; family Protopteridae; genus Protopterus; species Protopterus annectens. The sequence continues at coordinate 1,518,557,419 of NC_056746.1, forward strand.
CCTTTTACTGTACTTAGTTCGGCAAGTCTGTTCTGGGCAAGTTCAAGGCCCACTCTATAAGGACCTTGGCTGTTTCTATGGCTTTTTGGAAAGGGTTGGATTCTAGGAGTATTCTAGAGGCAGCTGCTTTTTCCTCTGTACATTTACAAACCACTATAAGCTTAATTCCTTATCTTGGTTTAGATCCTGCTTTGCTAGGACCATTCTGTAGGGACTCCTGGACCCTTCTTCCATCTCCCAAATATAGTTAGCTATTTTAATCTACCCATATAGCTAAGGCTAAATCAGCAGTGATCACAGCAGGGATCAATATGATGAATGTAGAACAGTTGTGCAAGTTAACTTATAACCGTAGATGTTCAAATGATCACTGCTGCAGTAGCTTGCTCCCTCACTGCATGTCCCTTACTTTTGATGTATTTTTATTCCATGGTATGTGGCTTTTATTTTTTGTTCCTAGTCGTCACTGCTGGCATGGAAGCTCTGAAGGGCTTTTATCCCAAACTTGCCATTAAGTCAGATCAGCTCAAGTTGCTTGATGGTTTGGGGACTTGCTAGATGCCCTGAAGCTTTGGAAGCTGGCTAGCTGTTACACTCTTTGCGGGATGTAACCTGTGTAGCTAAGGCTACTGCAGGCAGTCATCATTCAGCCATCTACTGTTATGGTGTTATAAGTTCAACTGTATTTGAGTAATGTTGATGCTGCACTGATGACCACAGCTGTATCCCACCAAGAACTTCATGAAAGGACTGAAAATGCTTTTTCTTCTATAGAAATCTGGCTCAGCAATTCTCACCTCTTTCTGAATTCTAAGAAACTGTTTTTCATACCAAAGTCTGGATCCTATATAAAATATAACTTCATCTCATTAAAAAACACTCCTATCGATCTTGTCTTACACAGTTACTTGGTGTATATGTGACCACCTAAAGTTTGATATTTAAATACAACAAGCTATCAGAAAAATACAAAAAAAAATTCCTATGTCTTAGCAAACACCTTTCAACTAGCAATGCCAAAAGAAGGCCTCTCCACATCTTTACCTATCTACACCAACCATCGGCAAGCTCTAGTAACAAAAATTGCACAATGCTGTAACAAGATAGCTAAATTTGCTACCAGTCAATATGTTAAATCCCACCACTGCCTAGTCTTAAAGCAAGTAGGCTGACTAGAACTCCCATGCTGTCTGTCACCCAGTTAGAAATTGTTCATGTTATAATAGAGAAATGTCAGAACTTTTATGCAATGGAACCTTACACCCCCTGCACGATCAGTACAGAGAAGAGTCCCTATTAACTGTATTTAAAACCCTCAACCTTGCTGGTGTGTCTTTGTACTTAGTATGTTTCCAGAATCTGTAATTCTATCCTTTCCACCATAAGACAACAAACCAATCTCTCCAGATTCAAAAAGCTTGCTAAAACAAAACTTAAAACATTTCCTCTGCACTTTCATTTCTTCAAGCTAGACTACCCTGGTCCCTTACACACCTACATTTACCACTAAATACATCAGCAAAGCAAGTTGTCAATGTACATTTCACGCTGTGTTCTGTCTGTCTGCACTTCCACTGTCTCTAGTTGCCCTGACAAGTTTCTCCCTTCAGCAATATTCCAACTCATTCTCATTACCTTCTACATTTACCTCAGCTCTGCTAAGCTTTTTTTCTTTATATCTTCTTCCAAATGTACACTACTCACCTTTCCTTGCGTACTCTCTTCTTACTTTTAACACCTCCTCTGTGTTGACTTCTGATATTACTCACATCATCTCTCTCTTTTTACAGTACGTAAATGTGAAACTGTAATTTGGCATTCTAAACCTCACTGTATATGCCATTTTACCCTGTATTATTCTGCAAAAACTGTTTTCCTGATTGCAGATGTTCTTTAGTATAAATGCTTTTCAGTTATTGTATGCCCATATTGAAAATTTAAGCCTTACATTTTTATATTGTTACAAAACAGGCTCTTTTTTTTTTTTTTTGACTGAAGTTTTTCTCCTCTGACCTTTGCTGAAAAGGGGCTATCACAGCCTGTTTTGGACTAAGTCTATCAACAAATGCAATAAATAACTTTATTTTCTACTACATCATCGTTGCAGTAGCTGTCCCTTCTTTTCATCCACGATTGTGTAGTTTTGTATGGATAAGGTGTTCTAAATACTGTTGTGCATATAGTTATTCATGTTTTATTTTTACATTTCCTAGCATTCTTTTCTGTCAGGGCTGTTGCCAAAAACTCGGATGCTTTTGGTACTTTTAACTGCCTTCATATGAAAAGCTGGTCAGATGTTCGTGTTTCACTGTTGCAGTCATTACTCTTGGGTTATCCTGCTGGCAGGCTACCCGCAGTCGGCCAGAATTCCAAAGTCTAGGTCCGGCATCGGTTGCTGTCGCCTCTTCCCTGACGTCAGTGCGCCAGGGGTATAAAAGATGCAGCTGACGCCATTTTCTTCAGTCTTTCTTGCTGCGCGGTGCCCGAAGCAAAAGCAGTTCGCAAGTGCCGGTTGGCCAACTCCTGAGATTTTCAAATCTGAATTTCAGAACCGAAGTCTTCATTAAAGCTAAGTACCCTGTTGGGGAAACTTTTTTCTTGCTCCAGACCAATGTCAGAAAAAGTTAACAATTGTATTTCTTGTGGGAAGCAAATACCTCATAAGGATTTTCACTCTTACTGTATTCCTTGCCTAGGCCCTGATCACAACGTTGCTAGCTGTCTGTTTTGTGCTAGATTCAACCAACGCACTATCAAGCATCGGTTCAATTTTGCATTTCCTTACCTTGGCCGAAGATTTAATTCTATAATGCCGGCGGAACAGCCGACAACCGGAGTTTACAAAAAATGCAAGGACAAGGATAGGCATCCGAGGTCCAAAACCGACAACGAAGCCTCTTCTAGGCCAGTAGCTGGTTCATCTGTTCTCAGTGAGGCGCTTTCGCAGCCCCTGGCGCCCGCTACCTCAGAGCCACAGGCCGCTACCAACTCCCACATGGAGCCAACTGGACCTCTGGAAACTCAAGGTATTGGACACTCTGAAATCAATGCCTCAGATGGGTCCAGAGCCGCTGAGCAGGCATCTGCTTCTGAGGGTGTCTTCAGACCTACACAACTATATGTTAAGCCATCCTCAGCTTCAAAGACTAAAGCAGCTCTAAAGACAAAGAAACAAGTACAGAGTTCTCCTATTCAGACTTCCATGCCTAAAAACAGATGCTTAAAATGGCCGAAGACCTAATTACTTTGATCAGGGGCTCCCATCCCCCTCCTAATAAGAGGCCTAGGCAAGAGACAGAGTATGATTCTTCTGATCAGGTATTTATTTCCTCTTCTGAACAGGATTGCTCCATGCTTCCCTATGAGGATTTTGATGCTGAAGAATCCATTCCTTCAGCCTCTCCTCCTGAGGACTATTCTTTTGGGGAAACACTGCATACTATGAGGGAGCATTTCCACTGGGAGAGCCAAGATTATTCTGAGTCGAAGAAAAGGCTCAGAGACTTCCTGCTTCTTCCTCAGCACAGACCCCTTGCTATTCCACTTGTTCTAGACATTGTAGATGATGTATTTTCAGAGTCCAGACTGTCCCCTGACTCTTCACCCCCCGCACCTGCTAAGCCAGACAGATATTACAGGGTCCCGGATTCTCATAAATTCCTATATAAAAACCCCGCTGCTGACCCAGAAACTATATCTCAGGGTCCCAAGGGGGTTAAAGCTTCCACTGCAAAAAACCCTGTTCCCTCTGATAGTGATTCTAGGGCTCTAGACAGATGAGGGGAAAAAGTTTACACTTCTGCCACCCTGGCTGTAAGGGCTTTAAATTGTCAATTTCATATGCTTAAATATCAGCAATATTTAATGTCACTACTTAAACAGAAAATGTTGACAGATACTGAATGTTCAGAGAACAAGGAATTGCAGGATTTATTGCATGCAACTGAACAAGTGGGAAATCATACTTTGCAATGTGGTTATGATTCACTGGAGGCCTCTTGCAGGGCCGCTGTTACAGGTTCTGTTATTAGAAGGCATGCTTGGTTAAAGGAACAAAATCTGCCTGATCATGTTAAGGCAAAATTATTAGATGCACCATTACAGCATGATACTTTGTTTGGTACTAAAGCAGAAGGTGTTGAAAAAAATGGAGGCTAAAGCAAAATTCATGTAGACAGTCAAGGATTTCTTACAGGTACAGCCACCCAGGTTTGTCAGGAACTGGCCTTCTAAAAATTGGTCATTTCCAGTGGAAAGACCACAAAGAGGCAGATACAGGCATCCCAGAGGCAGATCTCAGCCCCAAGGTTCATACAGGCCTAAACGATGGGGTGCTACTACCTCCAAAAGCAGAAAAGACAAATCACAGCCTTACAGGAAACCAGTTCCAAGTAGTTTTCTTTTGACATCCCCCTTAGGGGGGAAACTAGCACTTTTTTCATCAAATTGGCAAATGGTTACCCAAGACAAATGGGTTCTGAACATAGTGTCCCAAGGCTACAGGTTCCATTTTCACACTCTACCAAGGTCAAAGGGCATGCCAGGCCTGCCACACAATCAGTGGGCAGAGCCACAAAAACAAATTACAGCCCTCATGGACACGAGGGCCATTCAGCAAGTACCACAACAAGAGCAGGGGCAAGGATTTTACTCCAGACTTTTCCTAGTACCCAGGAAGGACAAAACCTGGGGACCAATTCTGGACCTGTCTATACTAAATACGTTCCTGGAAGTTCCAAAATTCAAGATGTTGACTCTTCAGCAGCTACTGCCCATGCTGGGCAAGATGGCTTCGCTCATAACTTTGGACCTAAAAGAGGCATACCTGCATGTCCCAATCAGACAATCTTGCAGAAGATACCTCAGATTCATAGCTGGCTCAATGCATTACCAATTCTCTGCACTGCCCTTTGGCTTATCTACTGCGCCCAGGGTATTTACAAAATGCCTGGCACCAGTAATTGCTTTTTGCAGACAAAAAGGAATTCAAATATATCCCTACTTGAACTGCCTAATTCAAGCAGAGAACAGACACTCTTCTAAAGCATCTGGCATTTGTAAAAAGATTAATTGGCCTAGGGTACACAGTAAATGAAAAGAAATCAAAACTAGTGCCCTCAAGAGACAATATTCCTGGGTGCAAGCTTAAATACAACTGCCCAGATGGCTTATCTCACGCCAGACAAGTAAGAACAACTGACTACTTACTTCATGAAATTGGCAACAAAAAACACTTATCTGCAAGGAAAATCCTGCAGGCCTTGGGTTTCATGGCATCCCGTATTCTACTAATTCCATATGCCAGACTGCATATAAGGAAACTACAATGGTATCTGAAAAGTGTTTGGACTCAGCATTGCCACAGCCTGGAGACAGTAATTTCACTAATTCCCTGCCTACAACAGGAGTTTCGATGGTGGGCAGAAGCCTGTCACCACAACAAGGGTCTGCCATTCAGTTTACCCATAGCCAGACAGACACTGACAACGGTTGCATCAGCTTATGCCTGGGGAGCCCATATGGCAGGAAAATGTATTCAGGGCACATGGCCTGCAAACCAGATGCATCTTCACATCAGTCAAAAAGAGATGCTAGCTGTTCAAAATGCCCTGACAGCTTTCAAGGACCTGCTTCATCCAGTACAATTACTGATAAAGACAGACAACACTACGGTCATGTGGTACATAAACAAGCTGGGAGGTACTCACTCCTACCCCCTCTGCAGACAAGCAATGACATGGGACACAGCATTGGCTTTTCAAGTTCACCTGCAAGCACAATTCCTGCCAGGAAAAACAAATACTCTGGCAGACGAACCAAGCAGAAACCTCATGGATCCCCACGAATGGAAACTGGATCCACAAGTCTTCAGAATGATAAGTAAATGGGGATGCCCAGACATAGATCTATTTGCCTCCCCTCACAACTGTCAATTGGAGAGATTATGCACAAGGATTTACCACAAGCAAGCATGGAAAGTGGACGCCCTGTCATTCAGCTGGAAAAATCTAACAGTATAAGCTTTTCCCCCACTGCCTCTCCTTCCCAGAGTCCTCCTAAAGGTCAGACAAGAGAAGCCAAAAATGATTCTAATTGCACCAGACTGGCCACGCTAGCACTGATACCCACCCAATCCTAAAGAGCTTGTCTCAAGGTCCAGCATGGATATTACCTCAAACTTTTCACTTGCTGACCCAACAAAATAATCGGATCCTGCACAGCCAAATCAGGACCTTAAATCTGGCAGCATGGCGGATAGTGTAGCCATTCAGAAAACTCCTCTTTCAAAAGCTGTTATGGATGTTATCTTGGAGGCCAGGAGGCCCAGTACCAGAAAATCTTATGCAGAAAAATGGAAGAGATTCTGTGCTTGGAACCAGGAACAAGGCATTGACACGTCTGTACCAAATATTCCCCAGATTTTACAATACCTAACTGAGATGCTGAACCAAAGGCCTTTCTTTCTCATCAATTAAGATTCATGCCTTTGCCATTTCTGCACATTACAATATGGAACCACCTATCTTTTCTCATCCTTTAATAAGGCAGTACCTCAGAGGGGCCATAAACATTAGGGCTCCAAGGAGAGCACCAATTCCGGCCTGGGACCTCAATTATGTTTTGGAAGAACTCACACTGCCTCCTTTCGAGCCAGCATCAACAGCAGATATTAAATTCTTATACTGGAAAACAGCTCTGCTCCTAGCCATAACCTCTGCAAGGCGAGTCTCAGAGTTACAAGCACTCATGGCTGTGGAACCTTTCATCATTTTTCATCCAGACAGGGTTTCTCAGAGGACAAACCCTACATTTATGCCTAAGGTGGTGTCCAGTGTGGCCCTCAATCAAACCATTCACTTGCCTACCTTTTACCCAAATCCACAGAACAAGGGTGAGAAAATTCAGCATTCTTTGGACATACACAGGCAGTTACGCTTCTACTTGGACAGAACTAAAGCTTTCAGAAAGACTGAGCAACTTTTAGTGTCATATGCTGCAGGATCACAAGGAAAGGCTATCTCAAAACAGACTATTTCTAAATGGATAAGTCATTGCATCAGTTTCTGCTATTGTCAACATGGCAAATCAGTGCCTAAGGGCATTAGGCCTCATTCCACCAGAGCAGCAGCCACTTCAGCAGTCTTCCTCAGAGGAGTACCAACCAAAGAAATCTTAGAGGCTGCAACTTGGAGTTCAGTGCACACCTTTACAAAGCACTACCACTTGCCTCTCTACTCTAAGTCCACAGCAGGCTTCGCCACTGCAATTCTGCAGGGCCTCATAGCCTCTCCTAATCCTATTTAGCCCAGACACCTATCCTCAGCTTTGGGATTCAACCCAAGAGTAATGACTGCAACAGTGAAACACGATGAACATAGTACAGTTGTGCACCTACCATGAATGTAGATGTTTGAGTGTATTCACTGTTGCAGTGCAGGATACCCATCCACCATCCCCCTTCTCTTTGCTGGGACTTATCTATCCTATAAAACCTTTTTGCTGTATTTGCTTGTAGATGAAGGAAATGTTATTTTTGTGCATGCATTTCTTATTGCTATATTTTTCAGCCTACCTATTTGGGGCACCTGACAGCTGGGGCAAGAAAAACTGAAGAAAATGGCGTCAGCTACATCTTTTATACCCCTGGCGCACTGACATCAGGGAAGAGGCGACAGCAGCCAACGCCGGACCTAGACTTTGGAATTCTGGCTGACTGCGGGTAGCCTGCCAGCAGGATAACCCAAGAATAATGACTGCAACAGTGAATACACTCTAACATCTACATTTATGGTAGGTACACAACTGTACTTTTTTCATATCCTTTGGTAAGGCAAATAGCTCAGGCTACTGCAACAGTGATCTGTTGGAACATCTGCTTCATGGCAAGTTTACTTGCGCAACTGTACTTTGCCAGTCAACTGAGATGCTGATAACATGTTCATTAATTTACTCATCGTGCACCTCCCCAGAAACACATAAACATGAGCTTAAATAGGACCCTTGCAAACTCATACCCACCTGTCTAAATAACACTCTCCTACTACTAGCCTAAGGTTAACGGTCCTTAGTCTGATCATACCTCACAGGCCAAGCTATTATAACTTGTAAGACCAGGCTTTACAGCACCAAACCTGGTTTCTTTCATATAGTCCACCCATCTCAGGGTATCTTTTAAAACCTCACTAAGACATTTGTCATACACTCGTTTTGGTCTAATCTTAATTTTTTGCACAGTAAGGCAAATGTTAATCAGTGGTCCTGTAAGTTTTGGCATGTGCATTGTCTGCATACACTGTGCACACTTCCTTGTAGTATATTACCTGTTTCACTGCAGTTTCATGGACAGTACTATAGTTCTGCACAGCACCAGTTCATGTCATATTCACATCTGGCTTCACTAGTTGTCTTCTGGCATGACACCTCAGCATAGGTAATGTAACAAGATCATGAGGCGCATGCCATATTGGTAGAGGTTATCTATTTTTTTGCTGTTTCTTCTGCAGTCATCCACTTAACAGCAGCCTGTTGAAATTGAATGCTTTGGGTATCTCCATCTGGAAGGACTGAAGTACTAGTGAAGTAATGGATTTCATTTATTCCCTGAAGGAAGCACAGAGACCTAACCACAGCATTCAGTGGGTGCAACACTGAGAAAATAGTATCGAATGCTAGTCTGTCACCACACTCGCGCACTCGCGCACTCTTAGAAGAAGCTTGGAGGATCAATAATTTGCCTGGGCCATGTTTTTGGGATGTGGGAGGAGCCAACAAAATCCCACATGGTTACAGGACACATTCATACAGAATACATCTCAGCCAAGAACCAAAATGGAGGACCAAGAGATATAAAGTTCACCAGAGTAACGTTTGCCTGATCAGGATAAAAAGTATGAGACTGTAGCTTTTTACATTCATTGTAGTGAGTTGTGGCTGTGATAGTCAACTGTACATACAATGTTTTACCTTCTACTGTGTAAAAATGTTTAGTCATCTGCCTCATCTCAATGTATATTTTTATTTATTTATATTTGTTGACTGGGGAGTGTCCAACTGGACGTAGGTCCATTTTCAGCGGAGTCCTGGGGAGAAAAGCTCCACAGTTAAAATAGACAGTAGTTACATTGGATTACATAGCGATTAACAATTTACATAGCAATTAGAACATATTTACAGATGAACATAGTACATCAGTAGACAACTAGAATCTTTTTATGTGAAGTACATAACAGACATTAACAAATGTTACAATAAGAAGTTCCTGCTGTATAATAAGTACTAGGCTTATGAGCATCTGAGCTTGCTATAATCAAGGTAGTTGGAGTGGAATATATATGTACTACTTGTATTTTTATTTTACTGGTGTCCTTTAATACTGTATACCATACTGTACTGGTTATAAAGTTTGCAAATTACAGTCTGCAACTGGAGCTTTTCTCCCCGGGTCTTTGCTTAAAACTGGTTCATCTGAAGTAGTTAACTTCATTTGCTCAGCAGCCTGTGGGTATCGGATCCGAGCCGGCAGCTTTCCAAGCTAACAGATCCGAGCTCCAAGCTCCTCCCCTACCCATAATGCCCTGCCATCTCCCTCTAACCCCCAGATCTCATTTGCTGCGGCTTCCATAAACTTCTTTGAACGACCTCCGAGCGTAGTACTGTGTGTAGTATTTAAATCTTGAATTCCTCTCAAATGTTTCTCTAACTTTGTGTGTGAACTTCCCCTTATCTTTCTAGTCTGTTTTGGGTAGTTCTTTTAACTTTTGGTTAAGTTAGATTTATTCCCCTCCCCCCTCTGCATGTGTGAAGGTGTGTGCTTGTGGGCCTACTTTTCCTTTTCTTCTTTTACAATGGCTGAAGGCCCTAAAGCCATTTTCTCTAAATGTACAGAGTGTGGCCATAAGCTATCCCCAGCAGATGGCCACATTCTGTGTCCTGTGCCTGGGGGTTGATCACCTCTCCTCGGGCTGCACTATTTGTTCAGCCTTCAACCCCAGGGCTTTGAAAGATAGGAGGTCGAAGCTTATTCTGGTGGGCCTTTTGCCCCTGGACTCTGCTTTGTCCCCGGTGACGCCATCTGCGGCTGCCCCACCTGCCGCTCCTGATCCCCTGGCTGGGGCTCACCCTCCCTCACTGGCCCAGGAGGAAAGGGACAGCAGAAAAAAGGATGGAAAGGATAGGGAGAGAGAGAAGGAAAGGCATCGCAGTCATAAGAGGCTGTCCGACTCTACCCCTTCGGCACCGCCGTCTAAACAGCTTGCCTCTCCCCTTAAGGTCTCCGGGCCCCCCCCCCCGGCTCCGTTATCCACATTTCTCCCCAGAGCCGGAGGAGGAGACCCAGTCATCCTCGAGGTCATCCAGGCGGCCTTCCCAGCCGGCTTCGGTGGCCTCATCTAGATCCACCAGAAGTTTATCGGATGCAGATATGGACCGGATGATGCGTCGATTTCTCCAGGCCCAGATGCAGATGGGAGTGCACTTGCCTCCCCCCACTGGGTGGGGAGCTCGACACCCTTTTTCGACCCATTGCTCCTTTTCCGACCTGCTTTCAGGGTTTGGAGCTGTTGGATCCGACTAGCTTCGGAGCCGGGGTAGGGTTGGTGCCGACAGTGTTTCCTACTAAGGTGCCGACTGTACCCTCAAGTCTGTCTGATCTGTTTTCGGATCCAAGCTCTCAGGGCCGTGAGCTGAACATCTGATCCGGAGGGGTCAGTGGACCTTCGGCTCAGTTAAGGTTGGGGCACACTACCCTTTCGGATCCGGTTGGGTCACCTTCGGCATCGATCCGTACATCGGATTCAAGGGAAAGCAGTTCCCCCTCTGCATTCGACGTCGTGGAGAGTCCTTTCGAGAGATTCAAGGCCCCAGGCTCTTGCTTCGGATCCGCCCACCATTCCCAATCAGACAGGCCTTTCCTCCATCATCCGGGCCCAGGGACAGCCTGCGCCTACATCAAAGATTGTTCCCATAGAGGAACAGGACATTGTTGTTGAGGCCTCTTCGGACAACCCCCCCCCCCCCGAGGAGGTCCCTCACAAATGGAAGTGCAAGAGGAGGCACTCCCTCACAGAGGACACAGACTTAGAGGAAGGGGAAGGTTCCCCAAGTTCACCCCCCGAAGACGTCTCCTTCAGAGACATTATGGAAATGTTACGCATTAGAGGGGGGTGGTCTGCCCAAAAACCTTCCTCGGATGAGTCTGTTTCTGGAGGCGTTTGACGCAGGCCCATCTACCTCTTGGGTGTCCCCTCCCGCCGACCCCCTGGTAGACCTCATAACTACCAGGGCATGGAAAGAGATGGACACTGTTGAGCCAATACCCAAGAGACCAGACAGGATCCTCAGCCCTCCCACGGACAGGAAAGTTTGGAGCAAGGATGCCCCAGTGTATGCCATGGTGTTGGCGGCTGCCACTGAAAAGGAATTGGCACAGGAGAGTTCCTCGGTGCATCCTCCAGACAAGGATTCTCGGATGATGGACCGTTTGGGAAAGCGGATGTTCTCTTCAGCGACCTTCTCTGTAAGGTCACTGAATTATATAGCACATGTGATTCAGCTCCAGCGGGACCTGATTAAAGAGTATGCTGGGTCACCCCCAGAGTCCATGTCGGCCGAGGACAAGCGGACCTTCTTGGCTTGAATGGCCACTCTCAAGTCAATCACCAACACATCTATGCAGCTTCTCTCCCATGCTATTGAGGGAGTGGCTAGAGCTAGCGGAACGGGCGTCATCTTGCGTAGACAGGCCTGGCTCCATCTCTGCGACTTTGCGGAATCCTTCAAGGCGTCCTTCGCGAACACCCCTTTTGACGGTTCTATACTCTTCGGCAAAACCGTCCGCGATACGCTCCTCCAAAGCGAGAAAGACAGGAAGACGTCGGCCGTCTGGATCCGCTTCTCAGCTCCTCAGAGGTCCTACTCCAGGAACCAAAGAGGACAGAAGAAGATGTGGTTCCGGAAAGCTCAACAATCCCATTTCGCTCCGGATCCCTCGTCCTTCAGAGGCAGACGAGGACAGGGTGGATGCCGGCCCAGGGGCAGAGGGGGTCCGAAGAATTTTGGGTCGAGAACCTTTTTCGGATCTACCCGCGCAGCAGCCCTGAGGGGTTGCCCGACTGCTCCTCTCTGGAGGCAGTCGGGGGCGCTTCTCGGAATGCCTAGCAAAATGGGAGTCCATTACGACAGATCGCTGGGTGCTCCGAATCATATCCAGAGGCTATTCAATTCCACTCCTATCTCACCCTCCCTGATCAACAAAACTCCCCGATGTCCCACCTGATCAGAGGGAGGCAGCAGCATCAGAAATTTGAGGGCTGCTAAGAAAGAGCTATCCAGTGTCCCCCCCTCCCCCCCCGAGCAATCCAGATCAGGCTTTTACTCCATGTTCTTTTTGGTGCCAAAAAAGACAGGGGACTTATGACCCATTCTCGACCTGTCAACACTGAACCTGTCAGTCGCCAAAGAAAAATTCCGGATTGTCACTATTCAATCCATTCTCCCACTTTTGCAGGAGAACGACTGGATGTGCTAGATAGACCTCAAGGATGCGTACTACCACATTCTGATGGACAGATCATCCAGAAGGTTCCTCCGCTTTCAGCTGGGAGCCAGCCATTATCAGTTCAGGGTCCTCCCCTTAGGTCTCACCACAGCCCCCAGGGTGTTCACCAAGGTCATGGCAGTTGTAGGGGCCCACCTGAGGCTTCAGGGAATACAGGTCTTTCCGTACCTGGACAACTGGCTCCTAACCGCCCCCACCAGGCATCAACTCTGCTCAGGCAGGGACTACATCTTACACCTAGCCCGCCATCTAGGGATCATGATAAACCACCAGAAATCCTCCCTTCAACCTACTCAAATTTTGGAATTCATAGGGGCCGGGATAGACATTACTCAATCCAGAGTCTTTCTGACAGCGGACAGACTTCGCAGTCTAAGCCTTCACATTCTAGACCTCTTAAAATCATCAGCTCCCCCAACGGAACTAGTCCTGAGGGCCCTGGGATCCATTGCAGCAGCCATCAATCTGTCGCCCTTCGCTCGCCTGAAGATGAGGATCCTTCAATGGACATTACAAGTTCAATGGTCCATTCTTTTTCACCCCCTATCTACACCTATTCCTCTCAGCAGGTTTTGCAGGGAGTTGCTTCTTTGATGGCTCCGCTCCAAAGATCTTTGAGAAGGCTGCCCCTTTGTTATACCCCCTCCCCAAGGCACGGTGACCACGGACGCATCTCTCCTCGGGTGGGGGGGGGGCATTGCATGGGCAGATCTGTCCAAGGCACATGGACTTTCACAGAGACCTCACTGCATATCAGTATCCTAGAGATGAGGGCGGTGCATCTAGCGTTGCAGGCTCTCCATCCCCTTCTCCCTCCAGGAACTATTGCACTTCAAACAGACAACATGTCGGTAGTCTGGTACATAAACAAACAGGGGGGAACCAGATCCTATCCACTTTGCAGGGAGGCAGTGAGAGTATGGGAATGGGTGATATCCACCAACCGCTTTCTCATAGCAACGCACATCCCGGGTCAGTCAAACATCTTGGTGGACAGGTTGAGTCGAACAATCCTCTCACCTTACGAGTGGTCTCTGAACCCAGCAGTAGCGAAACAAATCTTCCTCCAATGGGGTCAACCTTGCTGCGATCTCTTTGCCTCGCCTTCAAACGCAAAGTACAGCGAGTTCTTCGCTCTGATTCCCCCACCAGGGGAAGCCCCCAGAGACGCTCTAGTTCATGCTTGGCCATCCGGTCTTCTGTATGCTTATCCTCCTCTTCCATTGATGACAAAGTTCTTGCAGAAAGCTCGTCGGTTGGGGTGCAGAGTTATCCTCATAGCCCCATTCTGGCCTCGTTAAACCTGGTTCCCTTACCTGCGGTCTCATCTAGTACATCCTCCCTGGATTTTAGATCCCAATCTGGATCTGATCACTCATCCTTTAGGATTGAATACCCCCCGATCTGGACTACCTCAAACTCTCAGTTTGGTTGATCCAGTTCCCTTAATGGCCAGGACTCCTGGTATATCTTCTTCGGTTAAGGCCATCCTGGTTGGCCGCCCATAAACAGTCTACCAGGAAAATCTACAAGAGTAAATGGAGATGTTTCTCTGTCTGGGAGGAGCACAGGAACTTAGATCCCTTCACGGCTCCTATCCCAGCAGTTCTATTCTTTTTCGCATACCTTTGATCAAGGAGCTAGTGCTTCTACTATTAAAGTTCAGTTGGCGGCTATTTCCCACTACCACGTTGGAAACAGTTCAGGACCTCTAGCGTCCTCCAAGATATGCAAAACATTCATGAAAGGAACCCTTTTGTTAAGACCCCCCCCCCCATTAAAGATCCAGTGCCTCCATGGGATCTTACCCTAGTTCTTCAAGCTCTTACTGGGCCTCCTTTTGAACCCGTGGCTTCAGTCGACTTAAAATATGTATCCTGGAAGACGGCCTTCCTGATTGCCATTACTTTTGCTTGAAGGATGTCGGAGCTTCATGCTGTTTGCAGTAAACCTCCCTACATCATCTTTCATAAGGACAGGGTCTCCCTCAGGACTAATCCCTCTTTTCTGCCCAAAGTGGCTTCAGAAGCCAAAATCAACCAGTCCATCAATTTACCTGTCTTCTTTCCAAATTTCCAAAACAAAGGAGAATACAGACTTCATTGTCTGGATGTTCACAGACAGTTACGTTTTTACTTAAACAGAACAGCAGATCTTCGAAAATCTGATCAACGTTTTGTTTCCTTTGCAAAATCCTGTCTGGGGAAACCAGTCACTAAAGTAACCTTAACTAGATGGATTTCCCAGTGCATTCTCCTAGCATACAAAAGTTCTGGTCGTCCTGAGCCCCTGAGAGTATGAGCCCATTCTACACGATCTATGGCCACTTCTCCTGCTTTCTGGTCAAGGGTTTCTATGGATGACATTTGCTCAGCAGCTACTTGGGCTTCCTCTCATACTTTTATTACACATTATAAATTGGATTTAATATCCAGATGACTTGCATCGTTTGGCTCAGCAGTGCTCCGGAATATCCTTCCATAAGGGCCTCCCAAGTTGCTGGTAGCTGGGGCTCTGTCCCACAGGTTGCTGAGCAAATGAAGTTAACTACTTCAGATAAAGAAGTTATGTACTCACCATAACGTTCCATCTGAGTAGGTAACTTCATTTGTCTGCAACCGACCTGCTCTCCACCCCCCCGCGGACCCTTAGTTCGTTATCAAAGAATCAGGGTATGTCTTCATTCAATTGACATCACTGGAACGTATTGTAACCATTTCTAGGTTATAGAATTTCCTATTGCCTTTTTTTCTGGCAAACTCGATCTGAGGGTTAGAGGGAGATGGCAGGGCATTATGGGTAGGGGGAGGAGCTTGGAGCTCAGATCTGTTAGCTTGGAAAGCTGCCGGGTTGGATCCGATACCCACAGGTTGCAGACAAATGAAGTTACCTACTCAGATGGAATGTTATGGGTGAGTAGATAACTTCTTTTTTCTGGCCCAGTCGGACTATCCGGGTAAACAAATATGAAATAAAATAAAACAAATAATTTTTCTGTCTTTATTTACCTGCCTGCAGTGACTTGTCATAAAGCACTGATGGTTTTCTGTGGTGCCAAGTACAGGGTGGATTCTTCTTTAATGTCTCATCTTAGAACATCTTTTGCAGTTTATTTTCAGAAATCAAGAACTGGTTGCCTGGTTTGATTTCAACACCTGATTCTGGACTTTTCTAACTGTCTCTTAGCCCCCTGACATTTGGTTGTTAACTTTCTGCACTATTCATATATCTTAAGTCATGATTTAATCTGTCTTCATTCAGACAATAACATTTGTTACTTCTAATTCTCTCAATTTTAGTTGCCAATTGTAATTTTTACAGGTGTTGCATGTTCTGTTTAATGTTTTTCTCTTTTTTTTTTTTCCTTTCCTTTTTATTGAGTCTAATATGTATGGTTATAAGCCTTTTACCCTAAATTTTAGTGTAAGGAACAGGTAAACTCTGCTACAAGACTAACAAAAGCTATGTACTATGGCTTCCGTTGTAGGCTTGAGGCTTTAGTTCTGTCTTCATAGGTTACAGCTTCATTCCACTTCTGAAGCCATTCACTTACTCTCAACAGTTATTTTATAGGCTGTGCATACATTGGAACTCTTGCAAAGCTTCATGTTCATAGTGTTACACTGCTGCAGTCATTACACTAGGGTTATCCTGCCATTAGGCGGTTCCCCAGTCGGCCTGAGTTCCAAAGTCTTGGTCCGACGTCGGTTGCTGTCGCCTCCTCCATGACGTCAGTGCGACAGGGGTATATAAGATACAGCCGACGCCATTTTCTTCAGTCTTTCTTGACGTGTGGTGCCTGAAGCAAAAGCAGTTCGCAAGTGTCAGTCGTCTGTCTCCTGAGATTTTCATTCCGAATCCAGAACCAAAGTCTTCTACAAAGCTAAGTACCCCATTGGGGAAACTTTTTCTTGCCTCAGACCGATGTCAGTAAAATTTAATAACTGTATGTCTTCTGGGAAGCAAATACCTCATAAGGATTTCCATTCCTATTGTATCCCATGCCTAGGCCCAGACCACGACGTCAGTGGTTGTCGATTTTGTGCTAGGTTTAACAAGCGCACTATTAAACGTTGGTTTGATTTTGCCCGACATCATTTTGGTAGAAAATTCAATTATACCATGCTGTCGGAACTTCCGACGACCGGAATACACAAAAAGCGCAAAGACAAGGATAGGCATCAGAGGCCTAAATCTGACGACTAAGCCTCTTCTAGGCCAGTCACCGGTTCTCCGGTTTTCAGCGAGGCGCCTTCGCAGCCTCTGACTACCGCTTCTGTAGAACGACAGGATGCCTCTGACTCCCACGTGGAGATGGCTGGGCCTTCGGGCGCACAAGTTATTCCGCCTATCGAGACCATCCTTTCAGAGGGATCTGGAGTAGCTGAACAACCCACAGCTTCAGAGGGTGTCTTCAGACCTACTCGGTTAAGCATTAAACCCTCAGCTAAGTCTAAGCCTCCTTTAAAATCAAAGAAACAGACAGCATTCTCCAGGACAGGCCTCCATGCCTAAGAAACAAATGCTCAAAATGGCCGAAGACCTAATCACTCTGATCAGGGGGTCCCATCCCCGCCTGATAAAAGGCCTAGACAGGATGCAGACCATGACTCATCCGACCAGGTGTCCATCTCTTCTGATTCATCCTCAGACCTAGGATACTCTTTACCCACTTACGAGGATTCCGATGCTGAGGAATCAATTCCATCAGCCTCACCGCCTGAGGACTACTCCTTTGGGGAAACCCTACATACCATGAGGGAGCATTTCCACTGGGAAGGCCAGGATTACTCAGAATTCAAGAAAAGGCTCAGAGACTTCCTTTTACTACCTCAACACAGACCCCTTGCTATTCCGCCAGTGTTGGATATTGTGGATGATGTGTATACTGAATCCAGCTTAAATCCTGATTCCTTACCTCCAGCCCCTGTTAAACCTGACAGATACTACAGAGTCCCTGACTTACATAAATGTCTGTATAAAAGCCCTGTAGCTGACCCTGAAATTATTTCTCAGGGACCCAAAGGAGTTAAGGCCTCATCAGCCAAGAATCCAGTTCCCTCTGATAGAGATTCCAGAGCATTAGACAGATGGGGAAAGAAAGTATATACATCTGCAACTTTAGCAATGAGAGCCTTAAATTTCGAGTTTCACATGCTAAAATATCAGCAATTTTTACTGTCTCAGTTAAAACAGAAAATGCTTCCAGAATCGGATCCTCCTAATTTTAAAGAAATGCAGGATTTATTGCATGCAGCTGAACAAGTGGGAAAGCATGTTTTGCAATGTGGTTTTGATTCTGCAGAGGCCTCCTGCAGAGCAGCAGTTACAGGCTCTGTCATTAGAAGACATGCTTGGTTAAAAGAACATACATTACCAGATCATGTTAAAGCAAAATTATTGGATGCACCTTTGCAGCAGGATGTGTTATTTGGAGTTAAGGCAGAAGAGGTATTAAAGAAAATGGAGGATAAGGCAAAATCTATGCAAACGGTGAAGGATTTCTTACAGGTTCAGCCTCCTAGATTTAGCAGAAACTGGCCAACTAAGAATTGGTCCTTTCCAATTACAGACAGACCTCAAAGGGGAAGATACAGATGTCCAAGAGGTAGAGGACACGCACACGGTCCTTATAAGCCACGACAATGGGTTGCATCAGGCCAGAAAGAAGGGGAAGACAGGCCCCAACCATATAAAAAACAGCTTCAATGACTTCCCACTACAGCTGCCAAACAAATCTCTCTTGGCAGCCCCCTTGGGAGGAAAACTGGCACTCTTCTACCACAACTGACAAATGATCACCAAGGACAAATGAGTTCTCAACATTGTATTTCAAGGTTACAGGTCCCACTTTCACACTCTGCCAAGGTTAAAAGGAATGCCATATCTGCCACCAAATCAATGGGCAGAGGCCAAAAAACAAATTCACTCATGGATATGAGAGCTATTCAAAAGGTGCCATCACAGGAGTAAGGACAAGGATTTTACTCAAGATTCTTTATGGTACCCAGAAAGGACAAAGCCTGGAGGCCCATTCTGGATCTTTCATCTCTAAACACTTACCTGGATGTTCCGAAATTCAAAATGTTGACATTACAGCAGCTTCTTCCCATGCTGGGCAAGAAAGCTTGGATCGTGACTTTGGACCTCAAGGAGGCATACCTGCATGTCCCTATCAGACAAAACTGCAGAAGATGCCTCAGATTCATAGATGGGTCAATGCACTACCAATTCTCTGCACTGCCCTTCCTACTGCACCCAGGGTCTTCACAAAGTGCCTGGCACCAGTAATTGCATTTTGCAGACAAAAAGGAATTCAAATTTATCTGTACCTGGGCGACTGCCTGATTCAAGCAAAGAGCAAGGACATTCTTCTAAAACATCTGGCGTTTGTAAAAAAGTTATTAAGTTGCCTGGGGTATGCAGTAAACGAAAAGAAATCAAAACTAGTGCCCTCACAAGAGATTATATTCCTGGGTGCCAGCTTGAACACAATAGCCCAGATGGCTTATCTCATGCCAGACAAGCAAGGACAACTGACTCAATACTTTCAATTGATGGCAACAAAGACCCAGCTCCCTGCAAGAAAAATTCTGCAGGCCTTGAGTTACATGGCATCCTGTATACTACTAATTCCACATGCCAAACTGCATATGAGGAAGCTACAATGGTACCTAAAGAATGTATGGTCTCAACATGTCAAAGTTTGGAAACAGTTATACCACTAATCCCTTTCCTTCAACAGGAGTTTCAGTGGTGGGCTCAAGCTTGTCACCTCAGCAAGGGGCAGCCTTTTACACTACCCACAGCCAGGCAAACACTGACAACAGATGCATCTGATTACGCCTGGGGAGCACACATAGCAGGCAGATGTATTCAGGGCATGTGGACTGCAGAGCTAAGGCATCTTCACATCAATCAAAAAGAGATGCTAGCTGTACAAAATGCCCCCCTTATAGCTTTCAACAACCTGCTGCATCCAGGGCAACTACTGATAAAGACAGACAGCACCACAGTTATGTGGTACATAAACAAGGGGGCACTCACTCCTACCCCTTATGCAGACAAGCCATGACCTTGTGGAACACAGCTATAAACCTTCAAATTCATCTGCAAGCACAATTCCTGCCAGGAGAGAAAAACACACTGGCAGACGACTTGAGCAGAAACGTCATGGATCCCCACGAATGGGAATTGAATCCACAAATGTTCAGAATGATAACACAGAAATGGTGGAGCCCGGACATAGATATGTTTGCATCCCCAATAAACTGCCAGCTACAAAAATTCTGCACAAGGAGTTGCCATCCACAAGCATGGAAAGTGGATGCCCTCTCATTCAGCTGGGAGAACCTACAAGTATACGCTTTCCCACCACTACCTCTCTTGCCAATCCTGATTGCACCAGACTGGCCACGCCAGCACTGGTACCCAATCTTAAGGAGCTTAGCACAAGAACCACCCTGGATTTTGCCTCAAATCCCACATCTGCTGACTCAACACAACAATCAAATACTACACAGCCAGCTAAAGACCTTAATCCTAGCTGCATGGAAGATTCCTTAGTCAAGCAAGCAATGCCTCTCTCCAAAGCTGTTATGGATGTCATTCTGGAGGTCAGAAGGCCTAGTACCAGGAAAGCCTACTCGGATAAATGTAAGAGATTCTGTGCCTGGAATCAAGCTCACAGCCTTGACCCTCTTGTCCCAAACATTCCTCAGATTCTACAATACGTAACGGAGATGCTGGACAAAGGCCTCTCCTTCTCATCCATCAAGGTCCACGCCTCTGCCGTCTTTGCTCATTACAACACGGATCCACCAATTTTCTCTAATCCTCTGTTAAAGCAGTACCTCAGAGGGGCTAAAAACATAAGACCGCCCCGTAGAGCACCTACTCCAACTTGGGACCTCAACTTTCTTTTGGAAAAACTAACTTTGCCTCCTTTTGAGCCAGCTAACACAGCAGAATTAAAATATGTCTCTTGGAAAACTGCTCTGCTCCTGGCAATAACATCAGCACAAAGAGTTTCAGAATTACAGGCACTAATGGCAGTGGAACCTTTCCTCATTTTCCACCAGGACATGGTGTCTTTAAGAACCTAACCCTACGTTTATGCCAAAAGTGGTATCCAGTGTGGCTCTAAACCAAACTATTGACCTAACTTTTTATCCTAAACCACAGAATAAAGGGGAGAGACTAATGCACTCTTTGGACATTCACAGGCAGTTAAGTTTCTACTTGGACAAAACCAAAGCTTTCAGAAAATCTGAGCAATTATTGGTAGCATATGCTGCAGGAGCACAGGGAAAAGCCATTTCAAAACAGACTATCTCAAAATGGATAGGACATTGTATACGTTTCTGCTACACATACCATGGAAAACCTGTACCTAGCAGCATTAGATCTCACTCCAGGGCAACAGCCACTTCAACTGCCTACCAAGGATATTTTGGAAGCAACAACTTGGAGTTCTGTACATACCTTCACCAAGCATTACCATCTGCCTCTATACTCTAAATCCAGAGCTGGCTTCACCACTGCAGTGCTGCAGGGCCTTATAGCCACCCCTAATGCCTTATCGAACCAGCCACCCTACCTCAGCTTTGGGATTCTACCCAAGTGTAATGACTGCAGCAGTGTAACACGATGAACATAGCACAGTTTTGTACCTTCAATAAATGTAGATGTTCAAGTGTACACACTGCTGCAGTCCAGGTTACCCTCCCTCCTTCCCCTCTTACTGGCTGGTACATACGTATGTCTTCTACCCTTACTACCTATCAGGAGTATTTGCTGGTAGCTGCAAGTTGTTTTTTGCTTTTCTTATGTATGTTTTATTAGCAATTGGAATTGCCTACCTATTTAGAGGCACCTGACATCTGGGGCAAGAAAAACTGAAGAAAATGGCGTCTGCTGCATCTTGTATATCCCTGTCGCACTGACGTCAGGGAGGAGGCAATAGCAACCGATGCCGGACCAAGACTTTGGAACTCGGGCCGACTGGGGAACCGCCTGATGGCAGGATAACCCTAGTGGAATGACTGCAGCAGTGTATACACTCGAACATCTACATTTATGGTAGGTACAAAA
Organism: Protopterus annectens; assembly: GCF_019279795.1. NCBI lineage: Eukaryota > Metazoa > Chordata > Ceratodontiformes > Protopteridae > Protopterus > Protopterus annectens. Next base: position 1,518,579,068 of record NC_056746.1, read on the forward strand.
CTGTACTTTTCAGCACCTCACCTTCACAGACAATCTTACCAGAGGACTTTAGCAAGTCTGTTCCACATGGTTGAAATGTGGGCAAATGCAAGAGCCACATGTACCCACTAACTGACCTTATCTGTTGCACCCGATATGCAGCCCTTATTTTTTCTTAGATGCACTCTTGACTGTTGAGAAAGTTCAGTTGTGTAAGTAAATGCACTTTAACAGTAGATGTTTGAATGGCCACTGCTGCAGTTTATGGGTTGTGTTCTATGCAGGATAGAATAACTGGCAAGCTTTAAAAGCTTGAGGGCACCTACCATGTTCCAAAAACTGTCAGCCAGCTTAAGCTGAACTAACTAAAAGACAAGTTTGGGAGCCAAGCACTTCAACACTTTCCTGCCAAGAGAAGGAATGAGGCAAAGCCCTTGAAGGACAATGCTAGGGAAAACAAAAAAAGAAGTTCACTCCCTGGCATAAGAACACACCAAAAAATGAGAGGGTTGAGGGAGGAGCTACCGCAGCAGTGATCATTGGAACATGTACTGTTCTGTTAAATATATATATATATAAAAAAAAAACTTAAATAAGCACAGGAACCTGCCTAGTTCCAACCTCACCACAATTGTTGAGGAAAAATTAACAGATAAACTAATTGTCTTAAAACTTCATTGATGAGCTCAGTCACAATAATTTCCAAAAATCATGATACCCAGGTAGTGTTCCAAAGCCACTAGCCTTTTTTTTTCTCCATACATTTGGAGCACTACCTGGGTTTCATGATTTTTGAAAATGATTGTGACTCAGCTTATCAGCAAAGTTTTAAGACCACTAGTTCCCGTTTGTTTTTATTGTTCTGTTAAGTATACTTACACAACTACTGTATATCGGATTGATCACTGCTGCAGTAGCCTCATCTATGTGGTTTTACTCTAGAATACTACTTTTGGGAGGTAGAAGAGCCCAGAAGTCCTTAAGATTCTTCCTAGAGAAGGTATCAAGCTTACAGTGCTTTGTAAAAATATATACAGAGAACCAATTAGCAGTTTTTAGAATACTTATTGAATACATCCCTTTCCCAAAAGCCATTGATGAAGACTGGGGTGTCTGCCTTCGAGGTGATGGAAAGACCTTTTTTTCTTTCTAGAGATCTGGTGCCTCATCCCTTGCATCCACTCCCTATTCCCGCTTCAATTCTTAGCTCCGAGTCCATCAGGCTTGTTCCATAGGGACAGCCAGTTCCTGATAGCTTGCAGTCAGTTCCTGTAGAAGCACTCCCCCCCTCTCTTATGATGCCTCCCCTGAACATCCCCCAGAGGAGATCTTTGTAAGAGAAACTTGCAAGAGGAGGCACACAAATTCCCCAATGGAATCTCTCACTAAGGATACTGATTGAGGAAGGAGAAGGGTCCCCCACATCACCAGATGATGTCTCCTTTGGAGACCTATTAGAGATCCTTAGAAAAGTGGATGTCCTTCAAGAATGCAACTGCAGTCATAACATATGGGTTGTCCTGCCTCAGGCAGCCCTCGGTTGGCCGGATTCCAAAGTCTGGGTCCGGCGTCGGCTGGTGTCACCTCCTCTCCGACGTCAGAGCGGCTGGAGTATAAAGGCATTGGCCGACGCCATCTTCTATCTTTCTTGCCCCGCAGTGCCCGAAGCAGAAGCAGTTCGCAAGTGCCGGTCGGTCAGCTCCTGTGTTTTCAGTACCGAAGTCATCTAAAAAGCTAAGTACCCCATTGGGGAACATTTTTTCTTGCCTCAGCCGATGTCAGAACAAATTGAGAAAGTTAATAATTGTTTGTCTTGTGGTAAACAAATACCTCATAAGGACTTCCATTCTTACTGCCTTCCTTGCCTGGGCCCAGACCACAACGTCTCGGCCTGTGCTTGCTTTAATAAGCGCACTCTCAGGCGCCGGGCAGAATTTGCTGAAGACTTTTTCGGTGAATCTTTCGCATATATTATGCCGTCGGATCAACCGACAACTCAATCTACTAAAAAACGAAAGGACCGGGACCGATATCCTCGGCCCGCGCCCACCTCCGATGCAACTCCTAAACCCTCCGCTAGTGCTTCGGTCCCTTCGGAAGCGGTAATTCAACCGCTCCAGGCTGACGACACAGCGTTAACACGTCCTTCGGTCTCAGAGACCTCTCCGGTGCCGGTTGTTGATTTTCCTCTGGAAACCAAAGTTCTGGATCTACCCGACACCATTCCCGTAGACAAGGTTACTCCTGCACGTGGGGCTGCAAGGCCTCCTGTATCCATGTCCATCAAGGCCTTTGCATGTGCTAAGGCCGCCAGCCAGGCCAAGGCCCATCCAAAACCTGCTGCTCAGGCCCCTTCTTCTGATAAACAGATCATGTCTCTTGCTGCAGATGTTATTTCTCTTATCAGGGGGTCTCAGCGTCACCCAGACAGAGGTTCTCGGCCACCTGCAGAGAAAAGGCTCAGAACTGAGCAGGCTGACAACCTGTCTTCAGATGAAGCCTCTGGGGATTCTGAGCATTCAGATACCCAAGAAGAATCCTTCCAGGCCTATGAAGACTCTGATGCTGAGGAATCAATTCCCTCTGCCTCCCCTCCAGAGGATTTCTCGTTTGGTGAAGTCCTGCACTCTATGAGGGAACATTTTCAATGGCAGGGTCAGGAATTCTCTGATTCCAGGAAAAGGCTACGTACCTTCCTCAAGCTTCCCCAGCACAGGCCTTTAGCTATTCCTCCAGTTATGGATGTCTTGGATGATGTTTTCTCTGACTCCAGTGCTAACCCTGATTCTCTCCCCCCTGCTCCTGTCAAGCCAGACAGATATTATAGGGTCCCTGACACTCACAAACATCTCTTTAAGGCCCACTCTGTGGATCTAGAAACTATTTCACAGGGCCCCAAGGGAGTGGCTACTTCCACTGCCAAGAATCCACTGCCAGCGGATAGGGAAGCTAGGTCCCTGGAGAGATGGGGTAAAAAAGTTTATACCTCTACCACCCTAGCCATGAGGTCACTTAACTGCCTTTTTCATATGTTCCAGTACCAGGATTCTTTATTGGATGATTTACAGAAAAAGCTAGCCTCTCCTGAGCCTATTGATAGAAAAGCATTGCAGGATCACATACATAACACTCAGCAGGTTAACAATCATTTTCTTCAGTGTGGTTATGATGCATTGGAGGCTTCATGTAGGGCAGCTATGACTGGGGCTGTGATACGTAGACATGCTTGGTTAAAAGATCAGCCATTGCCAGACCATGTTAAAGTAAAGTTACTTGATGCACCTCTGAAAAAACAGAAGCTTTTTGGTGCTAATGCACAAGATGTGTTGAAATCCATTGAGGAAAAAGCTAAGTCAGTACAGACAGTCAAGGATTTCCTCCAGGTTCAGCCACCCAGGTTCAGCAGAAACTGGCCTTCAAAGAATTGGTCCTTCCCAGACTCGGACAAGTTTCAAAGGGGAAAAAACAGGCGTGCCCGAGGTAGAGGGCAATACCGAGGATCCTACAGGGGCCGCCAGTGGCAACCTCCAAATCAAAGAAGTGGCGCAGGCAGCCCAGCTGCACCACAAGGACAATCACAATGACTTGACTTTCATACCACCTACAAAGGCTCAAAGAGAAGCACCTTTGGGCGGAAAATTATCCTTATTCTCAAAAAACTGGCATATCTTAACCAAGGACAACTGGAGTCTGGATTTAATAGACAGGGGTTACAGATTTCACTTCCATACTTTACCAATAAGACAAGGCATGCCAAACCTGCCACATCATCAAAGGGCAGAGGCACTCACTCAAGTTTCAAAGCTGTTAAGTATAAAAGCAATAGAAAGGGTTCCTCCTCAGGAACAAGGCCAGGGATTTTATTCAAGACTGTTCCTTGTTCCAAGAAAAAAAAACAAATGGAGGCCTATACTGGACTTGTCTACTCTAAATACTTTTCTCATTTTGCCAAAGTTCAAAACGCTGACGTTGCAGCAACTCCTTCCCATGCTGGGCAAGGGGTCTTGGCTGGTCACTCTGGACCTCAAGGAGGCATACCTGCATGTCCCAATCAGACAAAGCTGCAGAAGATACCTCAGATTTCTTGCAGGGACAGAGCATTATCAATTCTCAGCATTGCCGTTTGGCTTAACTACTGCGCCCAGAGTGTTCACGAAATGCCTGGCATCAGTAGTGGCACACTGCAGGCTCCAGGGGATTCAAATATACCCCTACCTGGACGACTGCCTCATACAAGCAGACAACAAACAAACCTTAATAGCAAACTTGGACTATGTCATTCAACTACTGCAGGCCTTGGGATACACAGTCAACATTCAGAAATCAAGACTACTGCCATCCCAACAGATTATTTTCCTAGGAGCCAAACTGGACACAGAAATTCAAATGGCCTGCCTCACAGAGGAAAAACAACAGCAGTTACCAGAGTACTTCAAAAGCCTAGCAAAGCTCTCCCAGCTGACTGCAAGGAAAATCCTGCAGGCCCTGGGGTTCATGGCATCTTGCATTCTTCTGATACCTTTGGCAAGACTTCATATGAGAAAGCTGCAATGGTACTTAAAAAGCTTATGGTCCCAACACAGCCAAAGCCTAGAGGACGTAATCCCACTCATTCCATGTCTTCAAAAAGAATTTTTGTGGTGGGCTCAAGCAAGTCAGTTAAACAAAGGCATGTCCTTCAACAGACCTCAAGCAGGTCAAATGATTACAACAGACGCCTCAGATCATGGATGGGGGGCGCACATGGAGGGCAGATGCATTCAAGGTCTATGGACACCAAGGGAAAGACATCTGCACATAAACCAAAAAGAGATGTTGGCAGTGATGCATGCAATCGAAACTTTCAAAAAATCACTACAACAAGGACATTTGCTAATAAGGACAGAACACCACTGTCATGTGGTATATAAACAAGCAGGGAGGCACTCATTCTTATCCCCTCTGCAGACTAACAATGATTCTCTGGGAAAAATCCCCGAGTCTGAAGATACATTTGCAATCCCAGTTTGTGCCAGGCAAGGACAATATACTGGCGGACAAGCTGAGCAGAAATTTCTTGGATCCACACGAATGGATGCTGCATCCTCACATTTTCTCACAAATAACAAAGACATGGGGAAGACCGGACGTAGATCTCTTTGCTTCTCACATGAATCATCACCTGGAAAAGTTCTGCACAATGACCCACCATCCTCTAGCCTGGAAAACGGATGCTCTCTCCTTCAGCTGGAATTCCCTAAAAATTTATGCATTTCCTCCTCTACCTCTGCTGACCAAGGTGATACTGAAGATCAAAGCAGAACAACCAACAGGCATTCTGATAGCTCCAGACTGGCCAAGGCAACACTGGTACCCATTGCTGTTGAGCATATCTCGGACCAAACCGTGGCCTCTGCCCCTATGGCCCCTGCTTCTAACACAACACAATTACAGGACTGTCCATCAAAACCTGAAAACATTGCATCTGACAGCCCGGAGGTTACCATGACTCCTTCCGCTAACTCTCTTTCCAAAAAAGTTCAAGAGAGATCTTACTGGAAGCACGCAGACCTTCCACCAGAAAAACCTATTCAGCCAAGTGGAAGAGATTCAGCATCTGGAATGCCAACAGGGGTCAGGATACAACATTACTGAGTATACCTCAGATATTGGAATACTTGGCAGAAATGTTGCATTCTGGACTCTCATATTCTTCTATAAAGATTCACGCCTCAGCAATCTCAGCAAAATACAATTGTGATCCACCAGTGTTTTCACATCCTTTGCTAAGACAGTTCCTAAGAGGGATAAAGAATATCAAACCTCCCAGAAAACAGCCAATACCTGCATGGGACCTCAATTTCGTTTTGGAAAAATTAACTCTTCCTCCTTTTGAGCCAGCAGCAACTTCAGAAATGCAATTTCTATCATGGAAAACGTTTTTTCTACTGGCGGTCACATCTGCAAGAAGAGTCTCGGAGATACAGGCACTCATGGCAGTACCTCCCTTCCTCATTTTTCATCAGGACAGAGTTTCTCTAAGAACCAATCCTACATTCATGCCAAAAGTAATTTCCAGGGTATCTCTAAATCAAGCTATTCACCTGCCTACTTTCTTTCCCAATCCGCAAAACAGGGGGGAAAAACTGCTGCATACTTTGGACATACACAGGCAATTACGTTACTACTTGGACAGAACTAAGGCCACCAGAAAGTCTGACCAACTGTTTGTAGCCTATGCTGCTGGAGTACAAGGAAAAGCAATCTCCAAACAAACAATTTCAAAATGGATTGGACACTGCATCAGATTCTGCTATTCTTTCCATGGAAAAGGTGTGCCAGCCAATATTAGGCCACATTCCACCAGAGCTATAGCCACATCCACAGCTTTCCTAAGAGGAGTGGCTACAAAGGACATTCTAGAGGCTGCTACATGGAGCTCCGTGCATACATTTACCAAGCACTACAACCTGCCCTTATACTCCAGATCCCGAGCAGGCTTTGCTTCGGCAGTCCTGCAGGGCATTTTAGCTACACCATCCCTTCCTTAGTTCCATCCACCCCCAGCTTGGGTATGGTATTCAACCCATATGTTATGACTGCAGTTGCATTCTTGAAGGACATAGTACAGTTTTGTACCTACCATAAATGTAGATGTCCGATAGATATGCAACTGCAGTTGGATTTTCCCACCTTCCTACCCCTCTGCAACCTTCTTCATGGGTCCACTACCCCTTCCTATTAGCTGGGGGTATCTCCTATGGTGCATCTGTTTATTATTGTTGTGCATGTCTGGAATTGTTTATCCATTCACCAAATTTAGCCTTCCTAGGAGGGCACCTGGCATCTGGGGCAAGAAACACTGAAGAAGATAGCGTCGGCCAATGCCTTTATACTCCAGCCGCTCTGACATCGGAGAGGAGGCGACACCAGCCGACGCCGGACGCAGACTTTGGAATCTGGCCGACCGAGGGCTGCCTGAGGCAGGACAACCCATATGTTATGACTGCAGTTGCATATCTATCGGACATCTACATTTATGGTAGGTACCAAACTGTACTTTAGTCTTACATTAGTCATTCTCCAGAGGAATCAGTAGTTTTGGAAGATTTTGGTTCTGGCCCATCCTATTGATTTAGTTTCTCACTGGGTATGGAAAGAGCTGGATTGTATTGATCTATACCGAGCCAATCTGACAAATTCTTAGCTTCCCCAAAAGATAGGCTCCACTGGGGCAAAGGAGTCTCATTGGGTACTATGATGGTGGTGATGGCCACCAAAAAAGAGGTAGCAGAAGAGCACATCTCTGCACCTGTCAAGAAGAAAGTTTAGGGCTCTGGACAGATTTGGAAAGCAAGTCTTTGTCTCAGTGACATTTCCCTTGAGGTATTTTTAACTGACACATTTCACAAGTTTACATAGATTTGACCAAAGAATTGTCAAGTTCTTTTTCTGAGCCCATGTCTGCAGAGGATTTCAAAAGGTAATTTTCTCAGCTAACCACTGTTTTGTTAATTTCCAATGTGTCCATGAGGTTGATCTCACTCAACTTTTTGCACGTCACAGGCTGCCATTTTAGGCATTGCCATAAGGAGACATGCCTAGATGTGGCTATGCAACTCTTCAGAGTCCTTCAAGACATCTTACATCAATAATCCCTTTGATGGAACATTTTTATTTGGTCCAGGTGAAAGAAATGCTTACCTGCGGCAAACAAGAAACACCCTGCCTGCCATGGGAAATTTTCTAACCATCAAACCTTGTCTTGAAGTCAGAGAAGTGATAAAAATGTAGTTCTGCAAATCTTGGGGACCTGTCCAAGATTTGTATGGGAACAACTCCTCCAGAGGCAGAAGAGGCCATTCTAATTGTGGGTGTCACCCCAGAGGCAGAGGAGGCCTGCAAAATCAGGATTTCCACGATTCCTTTCTAGACAGATCCTTCTAGCACTCCTGAAGTGCTGCTTAACTGCCTACGTCTGGAGACAGTCATGGGACTATTGTCCTTGCACCCAGAAGTGTGTGCTACTGTAACAAAAGATTAATTTGTTCTAAAAGTAATATCCAGGGGCTACTCCAGTCCATTTTTCCAAACCCCTGTCTATAAAAGCAAAAAGCTTCCTGATGTTCCACCCAGTCAGAGGAAGGCAGCAGTCAAAGAAATTCAAAAACTGTTAGGTAAGTCATCTAGGAGGTCCCACCAGACCAAATAAGCTTCGGAACTTACTTATGCTTCTTTTTAGTGCCCAGAAAGATGGGACCTGAGACCGATTAGTATGTGAAAAAATTGAAGTTTCGAAGGGTCACAGTCCAGCTCATTCTGCCTTTTCTTCTTAAGGATGATTGGATGTGCTGTGCAGATCTTAAGGATGCATACTATTTCAAAATAGACAGGCATTCCCAAAACACTTCCACTTTCTGCTGGTAGCCAGCCACTACCAGTTCAGAGCCCTGCCCTTTGGACTCACCAGAGTACCCAGGGTGTTCACCAAATGTATGACAGTGGCAGCAGCTCACTGGGGACTCGAGTATTTCCATATCTAGATGACTGGCTGCTCACTGCTCCATGCATCTCCTTCAACAATTCAAGGACTTGTTTGCTCCAGATTTGTCACTCACTGGGATTAGCAATTAATTGTGCCAAGTCACTTCTGATAGCAGTACACAGCCTGAAGTTTATTGGTGCATATCTGAACACAACAATGCAAACTGCATCTTTACCAACTATCCCATCCGTCTCTTCCAGCCAGATTCATTCTTCATTTGTTGGAGTCTATGGCAACAGCAATAGTCCTGCTTCCTTAAGAACGTTACTATACTATGTGTGTTCTTCAATGGACTTTAGCTATTCAGTGGTCTGTACTTTGACAGCCTCTTATCCTTTCCAATCAGGCTTGCACCGATTTGCAAATGCCACATCCAGTGGTGCATCCAGTCAGACGACATTTATGTAGGCCAACCCTTTGTTTTACCTCCCCCAATAGCTACTATGACTACAGACTCCTCCCAATTGAGGTGGGGGGTCCCAAGGTCCAAGTGGTCCACCCCCCCCCCCCAACACTAATTGACATGTCAATGTTCTGGAGATGGGAGCAGTCGTATTAGTGTTGCAGGCATTTCAAGATGCTCTTTCTCTAGGGACTATTACGTTTCATACTGACAACATATCAATAGTCTGGTACATCAACACACAAGGAAGAATCTGGTCTTACCCACTCTGCCAAGAGGCTATGAGAATTGTGGCAATGGGCGATTTCCACCAATTGCTTTCTAGTTGCAACACATTCTGGGGAAACAACATACTAGCAGACAGACTCAGCAAATCTGTTCTGATGCTTCAGAAGTTGTCTCTTAAACAATTAGTGGCAGAGGAAATTATTTGTCATTGCGGCCAGCCATGCTGCGACCTCTCTGCGTCTCCTCACAGCAGCAAATACAGTAGATATTTTGCCCTAATCTCCCCTCAAGGGGAGTTGCCGAGAGATGCTGTAGTACACATTTGACCATCTAGTCTTTTTTATGCTTATCCTTCACTTCCCTTTATCCCCAAATTCCTACAGAAAGCAATCCTGTTGAAGAGCTCAGTCATTCTCATTGCCCCCTTCCAGCCTCAATAGGTGTGGTTCCTCTTCCTTTGGTCTCTTTTTCGCTATCATCTTTGGATACTGGACCCAAATCCTGATCTTCTCTCACGTCTCACTGAGGTGAGTCATCCCAGTATCCAAGCTGTCAGACTTAACCACATGGTTTCTCCGGTTCCAGTAATAGTCAGAAAGCCCAGGCTTTCTTCCCTGGTATGTAGCATTATATTATCCTTGCAAAAAAGACTTCAAGAATCTTTACAACAGCAAATGGAAGACATTTTCCCTTTGGGCACTGTGAAATAATGACCCTTTCTCTGCCCTGGTCTCTGCTGTTGATTTTCTGGCCCTTTTTAAAGAAGGAACATTTTTTTTTACGATTGAACTACAATTGGCAGCCATTTCAGATTTTCATATAGGAGATAAAAATCATTCTTTGGCTTCTTCCAAACTATGCAAAGCTTTTCTGAAAGGCACTTTTCTCCTTAGATGCCCAGTAAAGAATCTTTCACCTCACTGGGGAGTGCCTTTTAATTTTTCAAACAGAGAATACATGCTACATCTCTTGAATGTGCACAATTCAGTTTTTATCTACACAAAATGAAACCAATTAGAATATCAGATCAGCTATTTGTGTCGTCCTTGTCGAATTGACTGGGTTATCCAGTTTATAAAGTTGCATTGGCTAAATAGATTACTGTTTGTATTTCTTGGACTTCTTCTCAACAAGGCATTTCTCTACCAGGACCACCTAAGGCCCACTCAACTAGATCCATGGCCACTTCATCTGCTTTTTGATGAAGAACTTTTATTGATATTTGTGCAGCAGCAACCCAGTCCAATGCTCATGCCTTTGTTACTCATTACAAATTGGATCTAATATCCAGAAGAAGAGCTGCCTTTTGCTTAGCGCTTCTTCGGCATATCCTTCCATGGGGACCACCCAAGATTAATCTATCTGGGGACTCGGTCCCATTTGTTGAGGAAGAATGAAAAGGACAACATCAGATTTAAGTTGTGTACTCATCATAACTAGGCATTTGTGTTGTCCATTTTCATTCTTCCTCAAACCCCCCCCCCCCCATCCACCCCCCTTCCTGAAATTTTCTGGAGGAGCCTGTTGGACCACTAATTGAAACTTATAGTTCCGGGTTTGAGTTCTGTTCTTTCAGCTGTCCAGATGTTCATCGTGTTTCACTGCTGCAGTCATTACACTTGGGTTATCGTGCTATCAGGCGGGCCCGCAGTCGGCCTGAGTTCCAAAGTCTTGGCCCGGCGTCGGTTGCTGTCACCTCTTCCCTGACGTCAGTGTGCCAGGGGTACATTAGTAGCAGCCGACACCATTTTCTTCAGTCTTTCTTGCCACGCGGTGCCCGAAGCAAAAGCAGTTCGCAAGTGCTGGTCGGCCGACTCCTGAGATTTCAAATTCGATTTCAGAACCGAAGTCTTCAATAAAGCTAGCTACCCCATTGGGGAAAATTTTTCTTGCCTTAGACCGATGTCAGAAAAAGTTAATAATTGTATTTCTTGTGGGAAGCAAATACCTCTTAAGGATTTTCATTCTTACTGTATTCCATGCCTAGGCCCAGATCACGATGTCACTAGTTGTCGGTCTTGTGCTAAATTTAACAAACGCACTATTAAATGTCTGGTTGATTTTGCTCGCCATTACTATGGGCAAAGGTTTAATTACACAATGCCGTCGGAACAACCGACTAGTATGCATACAAAATGCAAAGATAAAGAATAAGGAAAGGCATCCGAGGCCCAAAACTGACGAAGCCTCTTCTAGGCCAGTTGCCAGTTCACTGGTTTTCATTGAGGTGCTTTTGCAGCCCCTGACACCTGCTACCTCAGAACCACAGGCCGTGTCTGACTCCCACGTGGAGATGTCAAGCCTCTGGAGCCTCAAGGTTTTGGGCCTATGGAGATTAACCCTTCAGATAGGTCCGGAGCCGCTGAGCAGGCACCGGCTTCGGAAGGTGTTTTCAGGCCTACTCAACTTACCATTACTACTTCAGCCAAGACTAAGCCTACACTAAAGACAAAAAAGCAAGTACAGCATTCACCAGGACAGGCCTCCATGCCTACAAAACAGATCTTCAAGATGGCTGAAGACTTGATAACTCTGATCAGGTGTTCCCATCCCTCTCCTGATAAAAGGCCTAGGCAGGATACAGACTGATTCCTCTGACCAGGTTTCTATATATTTTGATTCCCCTTCAGACCAGGGATATTCACCCCCCCCCCCCCCATCCCATGAGGTTTCTGATGCTGAAGAATCCATTCCTTCAGCCTCTCCTCCTGAGGATTACTCTTCTGGGGAAACTTTACATACCATGAGGGAGCATTTCCATTGGGAGGGCCAGGATTACTCAGAATCCAAGAAAAGGCTCCGAGACTTTCTTTTGCTACCTCAGCACAGGCCCCTTGCTATTCTGCCAGTGCTGGACATTGTGGATGATGTGTTCTGTGAAAATAGTTTAAACTCTGATTATTTACCCCCAGCTACTGTCTAGCCAGACAGATACTACAGAGTCCTTGACTCTCACAAATTTCTTTATAAAAACCCTGTTGCAGACCCAGAAACTATTTCCCAGGGTCCCAAAGGGGTTAAGGCTTCCACGGCTAAGAATCCAGAGATTGGGAAAGAAAGTTTACACCTCTGCAACTTTAGCAGTGAGAGCTCTGAATTGCCAATTTCACATGCTTAAGTATCAACAATATCTACTGTCTCAATTAAAACAGAAAATGAGTATAAATGCAGAACAACCTGATAAGGAAATGCAGGATTTATTGCATGCAGCTGAACAAGTGGGAAAGCATACTTTGCAATGTGGTTTCGATTAGAGGCTTCTTGTAGAGCAGCAGTTATAGGATCTGTGATTCAAAGACATGCTTGGTTAAAAGAACAAAGTTTACCAGATCATGTTAAGGCAAAATTATTGGATGCTCCTTTGCAGCAAGATAATTTATTTGGTATTAAGGCAGAAGAGGTATTAAAGAAAATGGAGGATAAGGCAAAATCTATGCAAACAGTAAAGGATTTCTTACAGGTACAGCCACCACGATTTAGCAGAAATTGGCCTACTAAGAATTGGTCCTTTCCAGTGTTAGACAGGCCACAAAGAGGCAGATTACAGACGCCCAAGAGGCATATCTCAGCCACAAGGTTCTTACACACCACGACAGTGAGGTGCTTCAAACCCAAAACAAGGTGAGGATAAGTCACAACCTTACAGGAAACGGTCCCAATGACTTCCCCCTTCCAGTGCCAAACTCTTACCTTTTGGCAGCTCCCTTAGGGGGGAAACTAGCACTTTTTTCTCAAAACTGGCAAGCAATCACCCAAGACAAATGGGTACTGAATATTGTGTCTCAAGGTTACAGGTTTCACTTTCACACTTTTCCAAGGCTAAAAGGAATGCCAGACCTGCCACAAAATTAATGGGCAGAGGCACAAAATCAAATAACAGCTCTCATGGACATGAGAGCTATTCAAAAAGTACCATAGCAGGAAAAAGGACAAGGATTTTACTCAAGACCCTTCCTGGTACCCAGAAAGGACAAAGCCTGGAGACCCATTCTGGACCTTTCCACTCTAAATACTTAACCTGGATGTTCCGAAATTCCAAGTGCTGACACTACAACAGCTCCTTCCCATGTTTGGCAAGAAAGCTTGGCTTGTTACTTTGGACCTCAGAGGCATACCTGCATGTCCCTATCAGACAAAATTGCAGAAGATGCCTCTGGTTCAATGCACTACCAATTCTCTGCACTGCCCTTAGGCTTATCTACTGCGCCCAGGGAAGTGCCTGGCACCAGTAATTGTATTTTGCAGACAAAAAGGAATTCACATATATCCATATCTGGACGACTGCCTGATTCAAGCAGAGAGCAAGGACATTCTTCTACAGCATCTGGCGTTCGTAAAAAGATTAAGTTGCCTAGGGTACACAGTAAACGAAAAGAAATCAATACTAGTGCCTTCACAAGAGATGATATTCCTGGGTGCCAGCTTAAATACAATGGCCCTGATGGCTTATCTCACGCCAGACAAACAAGGACAACTGACTCAGTATTTTCAGTTGATGGCAACAAAGTCCCAACTCCCTGCAAGAAAAATTCTGCAGACCTTGGGGATTCATGGCATCCTGCATTCTACTAATTCCATATGCAAGACTGCATATGAGGAAATTACATTGGTCCCTAAAAAGTGTTTGGTCTCCACATTCTCTCAGCTTGGAGACAGTAATACCTCTAATTCCCTGCCTACAACAGGAGTTTCGATGGTGGGCACAGGCATGTCACCTCAACAAGGGTCAGCCTTTCACTCTTCCCACAGCCAGGCAGACTACAACAGACGCCTCTGATTACGCTTGGGGAGCACACATGGCAGGAAAATGTATTCAGGGCAAATGGACCACAGAACAAATGCCTCTTCATATCAATCAAAAAGAATGTTGGCTGTGCAAAATGCCCTAACAGATTTCAAGGACCTTCTGTATCCAGGACAATTACTATTAAGGACAGACAACACCACAGTGATGAGGTACATAAACAAGCAAGGGGGCACTCATTCTTACCACCTATGCAGGCAAGCCATGACCTTGTGGAACACGGCTATAACTTATCAAGTTCATCTGCAAGCACAATTCCTGCCAGGAAAGATAAATACTCTGGCAGACGACCTAAGCAGAAACATCATGGATCCTCATGAGTGGAAATTAAATCCACAAGTTTTCAACATGATAATGCAAAAATGGGGGTGCCCGTACATGGATTTCTTTGCCTCCCCACTAAATTGCCAACTACAAAAATTCTGCACAAGGACTTATCACACACAAGCATGAAAAGTGGATGCTCTTTCGTTCAGCTGGAAAAACCTAAGAGTTTATGCCTTCCCACCACTGCCTCTCCTTTCAAAGGTACTCCTAAAAGCCAGACAAGACAAACCACAGATGATTCTGATTGCTCCAGACTGGCCACGCCAGCATTGGTACCCACTCTTAAAGAACGTATCTCAAGGACCACCTTGGATTTTGCCTCAAATTCCACACCTTCTGACTCTGCAAAACAATCAGATACTGCACAGTCAACTCAAAACCTTAAACCTGGCTGCATGGCAGATTCTTTAGCCAAACAGACAACTTCTCTCTCTAAAGCTTTTATGGATGTCATTTTGGAGGCCAGGAGGCCTAGCACCAGGAAATCTTATTCCGAAAAGTGGAAGAGATTCTGTGCCTGGAACCAGGCTCAAAACCTTGATCCTCTGGTCCCTAACATTCCTCAGATACTGCAATACTTGACTGAGATGCTGGACAAAGGACTATCCTTCTCATCCATTAAGATTCACGCTTCTGCCATCTCGGCTCATTACAACACAGATCCTCCTATTTTTTCTCATCCTTTGCTAAAGCAGTGCATCCGAGGGGCTGAAAACATAAGACCGCCCCGGCGAGCACCAACACCAACTTGGGACCTCAATTTCGTTTTGGAAAAGCTCATTTTGCCTCCTTTTGAACCAGCCAATTCAGCAGAGTTATAATATATATAATGGAAAACTGCTCTGCTTCTGGCAATAACCTCAGCCCGAAGAGTCTCAGAACTACAGGCGCTAATGGCAGTAGAGCCTTTTATCATTTTCCACCAAGACAGGGTTTCTTTAAGAACAAACCCTTCCTTTATGTCTAAGGTGGTTTCCAGTGTGGCTCTTAATCTATTCACTTGACAACTTTTTATCCAAATCCTCAAAATAAAGGGGAGAGACTTCTGCATTCCTTGGACATACACAGGCATTTGCGCTTCTACTTGGACAAAACAAAGGCTTTCAGAAAATCTGAACAATTGTTTGTATCATATCCTGCAGGATCACAGGGAAAGGCAATTTCAAAGCAGACCATTTCAAAGTGGATAGGACACTGTATCTGGCTCTGCTACGCACAAAATGGGAAACCTGTGCCTAGTAATATTAGACCACATTCCACCAGGGCAACTGCCACTTCCACTGCCTTACTTAGAGGAGTACCTACCAAAGATATCTTGGAGGCTGCAACTTGGAGTTCAGTGCACACCTTTACCAAGCATTACCATTTGCCCCTCTATTCTAGATCCAGAGCTGGCTTTGCCACTGCAGTGCTGCAGGGCCTCATAGCCACACCAAATCCTCTATAGAGCCAGCCACCCAAACTCAGCTTTGGGATTCTACCCAAGTGTAATGACTGCAGCAGTGAAACACGATGAACATAGTACAGTTTTGTACCTACCATAAATGTAAATGTTCAATTGTCTTCACTGCTGCAGTCCAGGTTACCCCACCCGTCAGCCCCTCTTTCTTATCTGGGACTAACCTATACTACCTTTGTGGTGTATTTGCTGGTTAATGAAGGTTTTATTACCTTTTTTGTATGTTTTATTAGCAATATGTATTGCCTACCATTTCTGGGGGCACCTGACATCTGGGGCAAGAAAAACTGAAGAAAATGGCGTCGGCTGCTACTTGTATACCCCTGGAGCACTGATGTCAGGGAAGAGGCGACCGCAACCGACGCTGGACCAAGACTTTGGAACTCAGGCCGACTGCGGGCCCGCCCAGCAGGATAACCCAAGTGTAATGACTGCAGCAGTGAAGACACTCTAACATCTACATTTATGGTAGGTACAAAACTGTACTTTCTTTATCCAGTTTAGGGAAATTTTATCCGTACAAACTGTCTTTGGTATTGAGGATGGACTAGGCCATTATGGGTAGGAGGCAGAGCGTTAAAGTTGGATTTGAAGTCTAATGTATGCGGACAAGTTGGATCAGTGGATTGGATCCGTAACCCACTCTTTGAGGAAGATTGAAAATGGACAACACAGATGCCTAGTTATGGTGCGTACATAACTTTTAATTTTTGCACAGGTTGTCCCTTCATGTTACTTTTGTCTTACCTTCACAAGAAATTAACTTGTGATATGAAGATCTGAAAGACTTGTTTCTGTAAAGATAGTAACCAAGTTGTTGGTAGATATCCAAGGTATAGAGTGTCCTTTCTCCCTCATTTTAGGTTCAGGTGAAAAAAAAGATGGATAGTTGGGCTTAAGCTAAACTCTTTAGGGATGAAAGGAGGATTACTTCTCAAAGAAACCCTGTTCCTGTGGAAAATGAAATAGGGTTGACTATGCATAAGAGCTTGCAACGTAGGTGCTCTTCCTGCAGATGCGAGTAATCAGTAAAATTATTTTCCATGATAACATAGTCAGCCAGATTAGCTAGTTCAGATCGAGAAAGTGTTAGCTTGCAAAAATTAAGATCCCAAGGAGGGGCCACCAGTTTACTTGGAGATCTCTTGTGCAAACCCCTTTCAAAAACATTTTGACATGGGACTGCATTGAAGAGGAGGTTCCATGGGCAGACATGCTGAAATGTCTGGTAAATGAGCTGTGATAGAGTAAGAAAGGCCATAGTATAGTAACTCATACAGATACTGTAAAACCAGATAACAGCTAGCCCCGAATGAGTGCTGGTAATGTTGGCACCTAATAGAAAATCTTTTCCATTTGCTAATATGATTTTTCTAGTAGCAGGCTTTATTGCCTCCATTAGTACCTGCTGCATATTCTCAGTAAACAGGTGCCTAAAATGAATTAAGACCGTATCATCCAGGTAGTCAAAGTTGATGTTTGGTGTATCAAACACCCCCCCCCCCCCATTTTTGTGCAAGTAGATCCAGTTTGTGAGGAAGTTTGTAGTAATTGCCCTGGCCATTTCCAAATGAAAGGAATCACCAGAATCATCTTGGGGATTTCTTCTGAATCTTCAGAAGTACACTGGATATTAGTGGAAAGGGTAGAAAAGTATACAAGAACATTCCTGACCAAGGAAAAGAAAAGGCATCTCTCTTCCAGGCCTTCTTGCTTGAAGTCCCGGAACAGAATCTTGCCAGTTGATAGTTCAGAGAGGAGGCAGAGGTCTACTTGAATTACCCAAAGATGGATCAAATCTTGGAAAACCCCCTGAACTAGCTTCCATTTTTGAGGGTCTGCCCATGATCTGTTCATCTCGTCTGCCACACATTGTTGCTCTGGCAAAATGTAGGATGCTTTTAGAGTGAGTGTGCACTGAAGCTATATCCCAAGCTATCGTGGCTAGTCTGCAAGGCTGGCTCCCCTCTCTGATACATCACGTGTTTCTGGTATTGTCTGAAAACTTGAAGGGGTTTCTGTGGCCAAAGATAATTCAGAGAGTTGACACCCTTGATCAGGGCAAGCACCTCTTTGTGCTTGCATCTGTCCTTGGTGTCCCACACACCCTTCATTTTTATCATTCCTCAAGACTGCTGTCCAGTCAATCTGAGGCATCTGTGGTAACTGCTTTGGAACACTGATACTTTTGAATGTTCTGTTTGAGTCCTGGTTCATAAAGGATACCCACACCTCCAGGTTAGTGGCAACGCACGAAGCATTGGAGACCATCCAGGTGCAATTAACCATAGGTAAAACTTCCCTACAGTTTGTAGCATGCTACAGACCACCCTCTCAAACTCAGGGAAACCCACACAGCCTTCCTGAAGACACTGGAGAGTATGAATGTCTCTCCAAACACCATCATATTGGGTGATTTCATCTACCCAAACATAGACTGGGAACATTACTCAAGCCCCAACACCCTAGCCCAAAGGTTCCTGGAGTTCATAAACTCAAATGCTATGGAACAACTAGTCACCATTCCCACAAGAGGAGAAAATATACTAGACCTGATCATCGCAAACATGGGGACAAAATGCTCCACACCGAAAGTATATCCCTCATTGGTGAGATCAGACCATAAATTAATCTCACTGGAGATCCACATCCCGCCCCCAACCACAGCAAAAAAGACCACAGTGAAGAACTTCTCAAAAGCAAACTTCACACTTCTTAAGACTGGAGTGGTATCCTTCAAGGCCCCCGAGCCAGTGGAAACCACAACCCACGCTGCTGAAACCCGTACAAATGCCTTCTACGAGTACCTCCAGGAATGTATGGATCAAGCAATCCCTAATAAAATCAAGACCCTTTCCACCAAAGGCAGGCGCCCGGTCTGGTGGACCCCAGCCATAAACAAACTCTACAACAAGAGGAGAAAGCTACTACATGACCGAGCAAAATCCCTAAAAGGGAAGGCATCTCTGATTACTACTAGCAAAAAACTACGATCACTCATAAAATCATCCAAGGCCAACTTTGAGAGAAAAATCGCTAATGACACAAAAGACAATCATAAGGCCTTCTTTAGCTATGTTAGAAACCTGGGTGGAAACTCCCAGATATGCTCAGAATTAGTCCAAAATGATACAAAAATCACTGAACCCACAGACATTGCCAACATACTGGCAGACTGGTTCAGTGCAGATTTCTCCCCTCCCTCACCCCAAAAGGAGAAATATCTATCCCACCAGAGTCTAGCCTCCCAAACATCTCAGATGCCCAGGTGAGAGCTGCTCTCTAAAGCAAAAAACACAGCATCAATGGGACCGGACGGTGTTCCCCGGCTGTGTGCTACACGAACTCAATGAGGAATTAAACCCACACATAAGGCTGCTGTTTAATCTTAGCCTTACTACAGGATACGTACCCAAAGAATGGCGTACGGCAACTGTGGTCCCACTCCACAAAGGCGGTGCTCCTACGGACCCTGGAAATTACCGCCCCATAAACTTGACGAGCCTTGTCTGCAAAGCTATGGAGAGGATCATAATGGAACTCATAAATAAAGACATTGGGGACCTACAGACACTGGATCCTACCCAATTTGGCTTTGTCAAGGGCAGATCCTGCCTCTTGAACTTGGTCGACTTTTTCGAAACCGTCACTAAGGCCATTGATGAGGGTAAGGCAGTTCACACAGCCTACCTTGACCTAGCAAAAGCGTTTGACACAATACCCCACTCGGGCATCATAGAAAAGCTCACCAGCTTAGATGTAAACCCATATGTCACAAGATGGGTTGCAAACTGGCTCAAGGACAGAACCCACAGGGTTAGAGTTGCTGGTGCCATGTCAGACTCTAAGCCGGTCACGAGCGGTGTCCCACAGGGCTCAGTCCTGGGCCCCCTCTTGTTCGGCATTTATTTTTCTGAAGTGCAGGCAAACATAGGAGGATTGTGGCTGACAAAATTTGCAGATGACTGCAAACTGGGCACCATAATTGACACTCCATCAGACACGGACATCCTCCAGAGAGGTCTCATAGAAATGGTTAACTGTTGCCAGAGCCATGGCCTTAAGCTAAATGCCAAAAAATGTATAGTCATACCCTTTGGGAAAAACAAGGTAACCCCTAATTACCACATAGGTGGTAATCCATTAAACACGGAAGAAGTTATCAGGGACCTGGGGACCCAAGTTGACAGTAACCTCTCTTGACACTCACATTGCCAAAGTGGTTAGGAAGACCTTCTACATTGCCCACCTGATCATGGAGGAATTCACATTCAGATCAGGAGAGGTCATTGTACCTCTGTACTCTTCACTTATCAGACCAATGATTGAGTACAATGCCCCATTCGGAATGTACCTTACCCGACACCTGCAGCAGTTGGGAAGACCCCAAAAGTTCCTCACCAAAAGGATAAAGGGGCTCAAACGTATGTCATACGCTGCCCGACTGAAGAAACTCCAGCTCTATTCAGTCGCATACCGTCTGCTCAGAGGTGATCTGTGCCTGACATACAAGGCCATGTCCAACCCGGAATTAATGGACATGCTCCACCTCAAAAAATCCAAATCCACCAGAGCCACGAGAGCAAGAGACTTAAACCTCAACACGGATATAAATAGGACGTGCTGGAGGGACAGATTCATCACCCAGAGACTCCCTACACTATGGAACAGAATCCCAGTCCGTGTGAGGCAGAGCCCCTCACTGACTCTGTTCAAGAGAAATCTTGACGAGTGGATGGGAGATCGTAGGTTTACCCCGGGAATCATCTATGTGTCACTGCTGGGCAGAGGCACAGCAAACTAATGGGTATAGTATTCTCATCCTAAGGGGTGGTGAAAGCCACACACACTCTGGCTAGGCTTATAAATGCCCTAGGGCAGATAGCCTAGTATGAACGTATGAACGTATAAGAATCTCACCTATGAGAGATTATGGACAGTCTGAAAAAGGCTCTGCAAAGATGAGCAATTCATCTAAATATGGGAAAATGTGCATAGCCTGTAGTATGCAATAAGCTAGAACTGGAGTTAGATACTTTGAAAACTCTGTGCAGTGGATAAACCAAAGAGTAAGGCGGAGAACTTAATGTGATCCAAGCACATTCAGCCTTAAACATCTGACGTCTGGATGTATAGGGATGTGATGAGTATCTTTTAAGTCTAGTGTTATCAGGAACTTAAATAAGAAAGAAGAGCTAACAGGTTTGTTAAATGGCATCATTTTGAATTTGGTCACTATCACAAGACTTTAGGAGAGAAAGATCCAGAACTGGTCTCCAAGCATTTTCTTTGGAACTAAGAACATCCTTGAATAAAAACCCTTCCCTACCTTTGAAGGAGGAAGTGTTTCCATCACTCCTTGGGGACAGCATGTGAAGAACTGCACAAAACAGCCTGATCTAGGGAATGAGAAATGACCCCTGGAATAGAGGAATTACCACCCACTGTCACCTGTAACTTGACAAATGATCTTCAGAATACATTTGTCTGAAACTATTTGTTGACAGACAAATGATGATTCTGACTTGCTGGATGAAAAAAGGGGCCAGGACTGATCTAGGTTTTTGGAACCCCCTCACCATTTCTTCTGTGTTCTTACCTATGTTTTGTATATCCTTTGTTCTGCATTTTGCCAAAATTGGACAAGGAGTTAAGAGAATCCTTTAGAATGAGTGCTGTACCCAGAGCTGCAGCCATGGTGAAAGTGCACAAGAATGCTTGGATCAGACTGCAAAATGTTCCTGAAAATGTCATTGCCTAGATTTTAAATGCATCTCTGGAGAAAATTTTGCTTTTTGGAAATTCCTTGGCTGCAGTACTTAAAGTATGAGAAAAAAGAGGAAAATGAATGCAAGATGTCAAACAACTTTTTCTGTCCCCTCACCCTAGATATCAGAGTTGTCCTTCTTGCCTTCAACCTGTCTTTCAGAAGTCCATCAGACCTGATCAGTATGTTCATAGGTTTGTACTAGCCTTACGACTACATGAACTTTTTAAGCCTAGCCATGCATCCCAAGTCTCTGACATGTTCTGGTACCCTTGATAAGTGTAAGCAGGGACTTGGGAGATGAAACATTTACAGGCTGCCTGTGCTCATTAGAGACATAGGTACCAAACAAGGGATGAATTTCCTGTTCCCCATCCAATTGTCCAAGTTACTGAATTGACTTGTAGAGGAACACTGCTTCACATGGATGGGGAGCCTCTTCCAGAGAACGGGTAATCTCTGGGATACATACGTCACTCCAGCAGATCCTTTTTATATCACATGTAAGGTTTAAGTCTTTAGATGGGTAATTCTGGTGCTGTTTGTTTTGTGGATATGCAGGAGGTCCAGCAGGTTGGAGTCTGACAATGCCTTGTATGCCAGGCATAGAGCTCTTCTCAACACCCTGTAGGACACAGAATACAGAGCTAGGGTCTTGAGGTGGTCTGCATAGGACATGCTAATTACTCCCTTTATTGTTTTAGTAAGGAACCTCTGGATATTTCAGTTGTTGGGTATTCCTGGTTGGGCACATACTAAAGGGGGTATTGCACTCAATGACAGGTCTGATGAATGCCAAATATGGTGGAACAATGACCTCCTTGGACTGGGTTAACTCAGGGGTTTGTTGTCAGTATGATAGTTACCAGGGATGAATGACTTCCTGAAGGATACTATTATGGTTTTCTTGGCATTTAGTTTTAGTCCTTGTCTGTGACACCAGTTGTTTGTCAGTCATTCATTCCTTGTGGACATTTGTGTTGGTGGGTGATTCAGTGACTGCTTCTAACCAAAAAAGAGCTGTCCCAGGCAAATCCCTGAGGGGCCTTGATTGTGAATGGCTATGTAGAGGTTGACGCCATGATTCGAACTTCCTGGGTCCTATTTGTGAGCCAGCTGGATATCCATCAGGTGACATAAGGGTTTGTACCCAACATCTTGATTTTGTCAACGCCCAAGTGAGTATTGGGTCAGTCGTACTGGTGAGGTCAAGGTAGGCAGTCTGTATAGTTTGCCCTTATCCATTGCTTTGGTGACTTTCTCAGAAATGTCCACCAGGGTAAGTAGGTATGATCTGCACTTGACAAAACCAAGCTGGGTTGGAGCCAGTATCTGGAGGTTTTTAATGTTGATCATTTCAGTGATGATTCTTTCCATGGCTTTGCATATGAGACTTATGGGTCAGCAGTTTCCAGGATCTGTAGATGGCCCACATTTGTGCAGATGGATGACTGCTGCTGTTTTCTATTTGTGAAGCAGAAAGCCTGTTTGGAGACTACATTTAAATAGCAATTCCAGAGGACCTGACGCTTCATGTGTCATGCTATTTAGAAGGCATCCTGGAATATTGTCTGGGCCAATTAATGCAATGATGTGCTTCATGTTTCACTGTTGCAGTCATAACTGTAGGGTGTTCCTGCCGGCAGGCAGCCCGAGGTCGGCCAGAATTCCAAAGTCTGGGTCCGGCGTCGGCTGTACCAGCAAGTACCCTGACGTCAGAACGCAGAGGTATAAAGCTGACAGCCGACGCCATCTTCTCCAGTCTTTCTTGCCGTGCGGTGGAAAGCAGCTCGCAAGTTGTTGGTTGGCGCATTCAGAACAACGTGCTTTGATTGTCGTTGGTCCGAAGTTTCTACTTCTCTTCTCAAGCTAAGTACCCCGTTGGGGAAACTTTTTTCTTGCTCCTCCGATGTCAGAAAAAGTTAATAATTGTATATAGTGTGGAAAACAAATACCTCATAAAGATTTCCACTCTTACTGTCTACCCTGCTTAGGCCCTGACCACAACGTTTCTTGCTGTCGGTTCTGTGCCAGGTTTAATTCTCGCACTATCAAGCGTAGGTACGATTGGGCCTTGAATTATTTCAGTAGACGATTCAATTATAGGATGTCATTGGATACTTTACCGACAACCGGAATTCAAAAGAAACGCAAAGACAAGGATAGGCCTCCAAGGTCCAAGCAAGATACTTTGCAGCCGGAGCCAGCTTCGGGTTCGGCAGTAGTCAGTGAAGCGCTTTTGCAGCCCCTGTCGTCCGCCACTTTGGAACCGATGGCCGACACGGACTCCCATGGGGAGCCTTCTAGGCCTAGTATTTTATCTACTGCAGGACTTTCGGACGTCGCTCCTTCAGATGGGTCCGGAACCGCTGTGCAGGTACTGGCTTCTGAGGGGGTTTTCAGGCCTTCTCACATCACTATTTCTACAAAGACAGAGGCAAAGTCAAAGACTCCTGTTAAACCAAGGGTTTCTGCTCAAGCTTCCTCGGATACAACTCCCAAGTCCCAGAAGCAATTACTATGGATGGCTGAAGATTTACTGACAATGATTAGGGGTTCGCACCCTCCTCCAGAAAAAAGACCTAGACAGGATATTCCTTATGATTCATCTGATCAGGCTTCTGTGTCTTCTGTCTCTTCCTCTGACCAGGATTATTCTTTTCCTCCTTATGAGGATTCTGATGCAGAGGACTCTATTCCCTCTGCTTCTCCCCCTGAAGATTTCTCTTTTGGGGAAACCTTACATGAGATGAGGGAGCATTTTCATTGGGAAGGTCAGGATTATTCTGCTTCCAAGAAGAGACTTGGGGAATTTCTCCTTCTCCCTCAACACAGGCCTTTGGCTATTCCTCCTGTACTTGATATTGTGGATGATGCTTTTTCTGAAGCTAACTTGAATCCTGATTCCTTGCCGCCTGCTCCTTCTAAGCCTGATAGATTTTACAGAGTCCCTGACTCCCATCAATTCTTATTTAAGAACTCTTCTGCTGATCCTGAAACCATTTCTCAGGGTTCTAGGGCTGCTAAGGCCGCTTCATCTAAAAATCCTATTCCCTCTGAAAATGATTCTTGTGCCTTGGACAGGTGGGGCAAAAAGGTTTACACTTGTGCTACTCTTTCTATTAGAGCTTTAAATTGCCAGTTTCACATGTTCAAGTATCAGCAATTTCTTTTGTCTGTTTTAAAGCAAAGGCCCTCTAACTTTCCTGCATGTGCGGAGGACAAGGAATTTCAGGATGTATTGCATGCAACTGAACAAGTTAGCAAACATAGTTTACATTGTGGTTTTGATGCCTTGGAAGCTTCTTGCAGGGCCGCAGCCTCTGGTACTGTCATCAGGAGACATGTTTGGCTTCGTGAGCAGAATTTACCTGAGCAGGTTAAGGCTAAACTGTTAGATGCCCCTGTTCAGAATGATGTTTTATTTGGATCCAAGGCTGAGGAGGTTATTAAAAAGATGGAAGAAAAAGCAAAATCTATGCAGACTGTCAAAGATTTTTTACAAGTTCAGCCTCCTAGATTTTCTAGAAATTGGCCCTCCAAAAATTGGTCCTTTCCCACGTCTGACAGGCCTCAAAGGGGAAGATATAGACGCTCCAGAGGTCGGGCTCAGGCCTCTTACAGGTCAAGACAATGGACTGCTTCTTCACCCAGAAGGGGAGAAGACAGACCTCAATCACAAAAGAAGCAGACCCAATGACTCTCTCCGTTGGGCTACAGGTCCTCCTTGCCTGGAAGCCCCCCTCGGAGGAAAACTTTCTCTTTTCTACCAAAATTGGACTCGTATTACCCAGGACAAATGGGTTTTAGACGTGATTTTAAGAGGCTACAAATTCCACTTTCATACTCTGCCAAGGTCTTCAGGTTGGCCGGATCTGCCAAAACATCAATGGTCAGAGGCCTTAAATCAAGTGGACGCTTTATTGGCCATGAGAGCCATAGAGCCTGTTCCACTTACAGAGATGGGAAAAGGTTTTTACTCCAGACTTTTCCTGGTCCCAAGAAAACAAAACTCATGGAGACCTATTCTGGACCTCTCAGTATTAAATACCTTTCTGGAGATTCCAAAATTCAGGATGCTTACTCTGCAACAACTTCTTTCCATGCTCTCCCAAGATGCTTGGATGGTGACATTGGACCTGAAGGAAGCCTATTTACACATTCCCATCAGACAGGAATGCAGAAAATACCTCAGATTCAAGGCAGGTTCGAGACACTTTCAATTCTCTGTACTGCCCTTTGGCTTATCTACTGCGCCCAGAGTCTTTACCAAGTGTCTGGCTCCAGTAGTAGCTTATTGCAGACTCCAAGGGATTCAAATTTACCCCTATCTGGACGACTGCCTTATTCAGGCGGACAGCAAGGATCTTTTACTTCAACATCTGCAGTTTGTTCAGCGTCTTCTCCTACTTCTGGGATTTTCAGTGAACACAAAAAGTCACATTTGATCCCCTCTCAGCAAATGATCTTTTTGGGAGCTCTTCTAAACACAAGCCTACAAAGGGCCTTCCTTACTCCAAAAAAGCAAGTACAGCTGGCATCAATTTTCAAGACCTTGGCTACTTTGACTCAGCTCACTGCAAGGAAATTCCTGCAGACACTGGGCTACATGGCTTCTTGCATCCTGTTGATCCCAAATGCAAGGCTTCATACGAGAAAACTTCAATGGTACCTAAAGAGTGTATGGTCTCAGCATTACCACAGCCTGGAAACAATGATACCTCTGATTCCCTGCCTCCAAAAACAGTTCCTCTGGTGGTCCAGGGCTTGTGCTTTAAATGAAGGGAATCCCTTTCGTCTACCTCATCCTGTTCAGATCATAACCACAGATACCTCGGATTATGCTTGGGGAGCTCATTACCTAAACAATTGCCAGCAGGGCTATTGGACAAAGAAGCATCTTCCCTGGCACATCAACTTGAAGGAAATGTTGGCAGTTCAAAATGCTCTTCTAGCCTTCCAGAGTCTTTTGCAACCAGGCCATCTTCTGATTCGCACAGACAATACCACAGTCACGTGGTACATAAACAAGCAGGGGGGCTCTCACTCTTACCCCCTTAGCAGACTAGCCATGAGTTTATGGGACACAGCTCTAAATCTGAATCTGCATCTTCGAGCTCAATTAATTCCAGGAAAACAGAATCTCTTAGCAGACAGCCTAAGCAGAAATCTTTTGGATCCTCATGAATGGATGCTGGACCCCAACATATTCAGCAGGATTACGGCAGTTTGGGGTTGCCCTCAGATAGATCTGTTTGCATCTCATCTCAATCATCAGCTGCCTCTCTTTTGCACCAGGTCCTTCCACAAAGCAGCTTGGAAAGTGGATGCCCTGTCTTTCAGCTGGAGGAATCTTTCGGGATATGCCTTCCCTCCTCTTCCTCTTCTGCCTCGGGTGTTACTGAAAATAAAACAGGACAAGCCCAAGATTTTCATTTTGATAGCTCCAAATTGGCCTCGGCAGTTTTGGTATCCAACTTTGACACCTGTTCTTGGAACCTCCATGGATTCTGCCTCTGTTTCCTTCTCTTCTGTCCCAGCATCAGGGTCAGATGTTTCACTCCCAAATCAAGACTCTCTGCCTGGCAGCTTGGCTCTACAAGGGCCTTTGATTCCTTCTGCTTTTCCCAAACAAGTTTTGGATGTTCTCTTAGAAGCTAGGCGCCCTAGCACTAGAAAATTCTATGCTTCTAAATGGAAAAGATTTTGTATTTGGATGCGGGATCGAGGTTCTGATCCTCTTTTGCCTGACATTTCTTCCATTTTACTTTCTCTCTCAGACCTCCTGCTTAAAGGCCTCTCCTTTTCTTCCATTAAAATTCATGCTTCTGCTATCTCGGCTCATTACAACACTGATCCCCCCATCTTCTCTCACCAGCTGGTGAGACAATTCTTGAGAGGGGCTAAGAACTTAAGACCTCCCAGAACTCCTCCTGTTCCTGCTTGGGATCTTAATTATGTTTTGGAAAAACTAACTTTATCCCCCTTTGAGCCTGCGGCTGCTTCAGATATCAAGTTCTTATACTGGAAGACAGCTATTTTATTAGCTTTGACTTCTGCCAGAAGGGTTTCAGAGTTGCAAGCTCTCATGGCTGTGGAACCATAACTTATTTTCCACCAAGACAGAGTTGCCTTGAGGACCAATCCTACATTTATGCCTAAGATGATTTCTAAAGTGGCTTTAAATCAGACTATTCACCTTCCTACCTTCTTTCCAAATCCTCAAAACAAGGGGGAAAGGATTTTGCATTCATTGGACATACACAGACAACTACGGTTTTACCTGGATAGAACTAAAGATTTCAGAAAATCTGATCAGTTGCTTATCTCTTATGCCTCCAGTTCTCTAGGCAAGGCTGTCTCTAAACAAACTATTTCCAAATGGATTGCTCATTGGATAAGGTTTTGTTACTCTCACTTTGGGAAGCAAATTCCAGGTACTGTTAGAAGTCATTCTACTAGAGCAGCTGCCACTTCAGCAGCTTTTCTCAGAGGAGTTCCTACCAAGGACATTTTGGAAGCTGCCACTTGGAGTTCAGTGCATACTTTTTCTAAGCACTATAATCTCCCTTTGTATTCTAAGTCTAGGGCAGGTTTTGCCTCTGCTGTCTTGCAGGGTCTTCTGGCTGCCCCTTCTTCTACATAACCTCCTCCCTCATCACAGCTTTGGGATTCCACCCTACAGTTATGACTGCAACACTGAAACACGAAGAACATAGTACAGTTGTGTACACCTACCATAAATGTAGATGTTCGAGTGTCTTCACTGTTGCAGTCGGTGTTTCCCTCCCACCAATCCCCTCTTATTTTCTGCTTATTCCATCTTCCTCTTCTTTTGTGGTGTATTTGTGTTTCCTTTTTGGACACCTTTTGGTTACTTTGGGGGACTTCTGACATCTGGGGCAAGAAAGGCTGGAGAAGATGGCGTCGGCTGTCAGCTTTATACCTCTGCGTTCTGACGTCAGGGTACTTGCTGGTACAGCCGACGCCGGACCCAGACTTTGGAATTCTGGCCGACCTCGGGCTGCCTGCCGGCAGGAACACCCAACAGTTATGACTGCAACAGTGAAGACACTCAAACATCTACATTTATGGTAGGTGTACACAACTGTACTTTCTCGGCCTTACAGCATTGAAGACCTGTTTTCCTAGTCAAATATTTGATGATATTTCCTGAGGGGAGGTTAAGGGGAGAGAGGAGTCAAGTTGGAGCTGAATTTTGTTGACCAGTAGGTTTGCTACATCTTCTGGCTTATTGTAGGTGGTTCCATTAAGAATGAGCTCTGCACACAATTGTTTATTGCCTTTGAGGTTGAGGAGTTAGTTAAAAGAATGCCTTGTGGTGGTGGTTGGCCTTGAGTCCAAATTTACCTCAAGTTTGGCTTTGGTAGACTTTATTTGTCCTCTTGTTTAGTTTGATGAGTGTTTTTATCCTGTTAGGGTGCTATACCTCCTAATTTTTACTAAGATTTTCTTCCTCCTGTTTTTACAGCCTATTGATGTGATTCCACCAGGGTGGTTTGTTTTTTTTTAGTTCTGTATTACTATCTGGTGGGTACACCTGTCCTATGTAGTTAACATGCTTGTATAGGGTTTCTGTGAACAGTTCCGCATAGGCAGCAGTGTTCCCAGGGTTTATGGAGACTTGAAATTTTGCCAGGTTTTCATTTAATAGCAGGAAATTAGACTTAGTTCCTGAACATGCCAGGGTTAGCTGGGGTTCCAGGTTCTATTTGTCCTTCAAAGGAGACCATTTTGTGATCTGACCTCATCAGCAAAGACATTACACTTGGTATGTACAGCACTCTTACATATTAGTGAGCACCAGATCCAGTAGGTTTGCACACCCGGTCAGTGTATTGACAGTCTGGTCCAGGGAGTTAGTGTTAACAAAATCCAGGAATCTCTGTGTCTACATGTTTGCTGTTGTATAAGATTCCCAGTTAATGTAAGGTAATTGAAATTGCTCATGAACATGGTATTGTACTTGAATGGTGAGTGTTTCCAATAAATTTATGTACATGTTATGGGGGGTTCCTTGTCATAGAAAGGGAACCTATAGCTTGTAAGGAAGTGGTAAGAGATTTTGCCTATGGTGATTGGAATGTGGAGAAACTCAAGTGCATTGTCCTGTTTGACCAGCCTTGAAGTATATTTATTCTCAATGTAAATTGAGACACCTTCACCTTTAGTCCTGGTTTGTATAGTAGCTGGTTTAATTATGTGGAAGGCATTATAACCCTGCACTGCAGGTGTAGTTAACACGGCTTTAAACTATATCTCAGTGTCTGCACAGGTATCTGCGTACTGTGGTGTTGAGAGGTTGTAGGGAGTAGAGATTTTTGTTTAGATTTCTAGCACTGAGCAGTAACATCTTTAGGTTTTCATGGTTTTGGTTTGCTATGTCGGGACTGCTTTTACTTTGACATTGCCTAAAATAGGCACTATGGGGAAGGCAATGTTTTAGGGAATATTCAAAAGCCTAGCGTGGGGAGGTGCAGACCCTCCATCGAAAAGCACTGTGGTCTGTTAGCAGTCTCCTTCCATGTTGACAAATATTGCATTCCCTTAGAATGACACCAGAAACTAAGCTAGGTATTAAAGTTGGTTATCTTCTGTTCCTATTATGGCACCTTCCTTGGAAAAGGTCAAATGCTGCTCAATGCCAGGGTTATAGCAGCTTGGGGGGCACATTCTGAGAGCTGCATGATGTCTCTCTTCGTATAGTCTAGGGAGTTGCGTCAGGTCATTTACACTCAAATGGACTGTGTGACAGTCATACTAGCACTTGTGGTCCAGTTTAAAGGCAACTGACAATTTTCTCCTTACTCATTCTGGTGAGAGTGGTATCACTGTGTCTCCAATGACAAGAAAGTTGAACTGTGTGTTGGCTGGCTCCATGAGATGTGGCTAGGTTTGTTTTGAAAGAGTGCATTTGGGACTGCTAAGGGGATTTATTATGTTTACTTCATCTAGGAGGGTAATTGGGGTTTAGAAGGGTTACATTTAAGTGTCTCAGCATGTGAGTCTGTCTGCTTTTGTGTGTGATGGGTGCAGCATGTGTGCTACTGACAAGCTGATTGATATTAGGAGTGATTTCACTAGAGAGCTTTGCCTTCATTGGCATTGTGTAAGTGGATCTCTCACGTAACATATTAGTTTGTTTGAGAATTAGCTGGTTGTCAGTAAAAAGGAGTCAATTTTTCATGGCCTCAGAATGCCCTTATCCACTAAAATGGTAACAGATACTGGGAGAGTTCATATCCATGGCAACAGGCCCTTTTTTATTGATTAGACAATTGCAGTTAAAATATAAAGTAATGTTAGGAGTTATCTGGTTTGCAGCTCTGGGGTCATTGCTTGTTACTGCAAACTAGTTGCCCTATGCACAACTAGGTATTGGAGAAATTTCAAGGGTGCTTTTGCAGGTAAAATGTCAACTCTGTCTATACAAGATGGTGTCAAACACTTGGGGGGAAGGGAACTAATAACTAGACCCTGATGATTTATGGATGAAGTATTTAGGGAGAGATTCTGAAGTTAGGTTAGATGGCAGTTAATTAAGCAGTACTTACTAAAAATTAACTTTGTCAAGAATGATGAAAAGAGGGGGTTCACCCGATTGGCCACTGCCTAGCTACTATTGGGCCTGGTCTCATAGCTCCATGCTGCTGGAATGCAATATTCCTTTGCTGCTTCTCTCACCAGAAGCACAACAGTAGCAACGATCCTAAGATGAGAAGCATGCCACAGGCTCTTTGGTTGTAAACAGTCTTGAACCAAATGATGTGAGGGTGTGTGTAGGCTTGTAACCTTTTCCTGGTAGATGACCTAAATAGCAACCAGTCAGGAAGGTCAAACACAGACACACAGTGTCCAAGCAGAAACACTGAAGGATCAATGCACTCTGCTCTTTTTCCTCACAAGGACCAAAATATAAGCACAAAATCCAGTCTGGCACCTATGAACTTTTTCAGGCTTTCTAGTGATCAGCAGTCTCCAGGAAATAATGCCCCTATGCTCTTCCTCTCACCAGGTGCAAAACCGAGCCTGTAATCTTAAGAGTAGTAATGAGAGGCATAATGTAGGCTCTCCAATAATTGGAGGTCTTGAACTAGTTGTTGCAAATTTTAAAGGTAAGATGGAAAAAATGGATTAATATCCTAAAAGTGCACTAAGCAGTTAGATATGAAAGAGAGGGATAACTTAAACTGTAGCTAAGTGGAGAGCCACTAATTTTAAGAGAACAAGATATGATTGGAAGGGGTGGACACTGCACTCTGGTTATATGGAATGCAGTGGGGTGGCCAGTAAATTTAAATAGTTAAAGGGGAGTGATTTCACAAAATAATTTTGTACTTTCTCACAGTAGCCAAGGAAAGAGAAAGAAGGAAATGTGTGGCCAAATTAACATAAGGGGCAGGCAAATAGACAGTTGAGTTTAAAAACACAACAGCATGAGGGTGGAGGAATGTTTAATTTCTGTGCGACTCACAAGAGACAGCTGTGGTCTCTCTCCTAGTTTAAAAATGCAGTTAAAGGCAGAATACAAGTATAACAGTGTAAAGAAAATAACCACAGTATACAAAATAGAAAGGTAATGAAGCAATACAAACTACAAGAAAGCAAACACAAACTAACCTTTCCCTCACAAGCAATCTGTGGCAGAGTGTAAGTAAGCTTTTCCAGTCTCCTTGTACAGTCAGGGATCCCTGTACGCCCTAAAAAAACAAACTGATTAGATCATGTTTATCACTGCTGCTGTGGCATAAGCTATATGGGGTATATCATACAGAGAATATAAAAGCCAGCCAGCTTCCAAAGCTTCAGGGCACCTTCCATGCACTCTATTAGTCTAATTGAGCAGAGTTGACTGACTGGTCTGGGTACCTAGCCTTTCAGAACTTTCCTGCCATCTAGTAGAGCACTTCTCTGTGGACTTAAAAGGATTGATAGCCTGATAGCTCTGTTCCATTACTGCCCATATAAGTTCCCTTTAGGGGGAGAACTTTCCACATTATTTTTGTTTACTTTTCCACAACTTTAAAATGGGTATTTTTATTGGCTGTTTTGTGATAAAAAGTTGGTAAAAGTTATTGAAAACTACATTTTCTTTGGAGAAACTGTAATTTTAGTATTTAGGGCCAGAGAAATAGTTCAGTGCTTTTACTGTGTCTTTTGTGGGGAAAAATGACTTATTTGGACTTTCCTGTTTTTAATGACTTGTTACTGTTTTCAGGAAAACACCACCATTTTTGTCTTGACCGTAGGAACTGATTTATGCATGTAGATGCAGAGTACCAATAGGCCTTTTTCTGTCTTATCTGCTTCATTTTGAAGTTCTGACAGGAAAGAACTGCATTTTTTAATTTTTTTCTTCATTTTTATATTTACTTTTGATTTAACACTGCTATAGCAGTTGTTATTAAATCACAATTTTCCACAAATTACTTAGTTTGCATTTTCTGTGGAAATTTTTTTCCATTTTTGACAAGGAATCTCTAAGTAAATTTATCCATCTTGAAAAGGATTTAAAGACATGGGTTTGATTTTTTTTTTTCACTATTTGGTCAGTTGACTTTCCTTCGTATTGTGACTGTGTGCTGTTTAATACACTACAGATTGCAGAACAAGGCTTAATGCAATTTAAACGGTTTCCAATGTATTTTATGCAGTTTATCCCTACTTGTGTGGGAGCATAGCTTATCTTTTCTATTTTTGCTTCCCTTTGTCAGTCCTTAATAGTGTCAATGTGTTCTAGATGAGTTTTTTTTCCCCTGACTTGATAGATTCTGATATGGCTGCCCTGCCCATCAAATTCAGTTGCACCTAAAAAGAATTTCAGCTGGCTTACAGACCACTTGCCCTTTTCCATACCATCCTCTGGTGTGAACTCACAGCTGTCTTTGATACAGGAGTCGGAGACATCCTACAGAGTTGTTCCAGTACCCGAGTCAGGTACAGGAGAACCAAACCCTTTAGATGCAAGGGAAGTTTGGGGTAAGAGACCCCTTGCTAGACATAATCCTCCATCCTCAGATAATTTTTCCCCCAGTGTAGTTAATAGTTAGCAGAAGCAAACTCCACAACATGACAGACAGGTTATTACCATATATAGGGCTGATGTGGTTTCCTTAGCTAAGAGTGTTCTATATTCAGCTAATCTTTGAGATTATTCAGAATGACTATGGCACTACTTTTACTAAAGATCAGTCTCGTGTCGCAGATTTTGATCGGATTCTGCTGACAGTAGTGAACACTTGAGCCTTTCCAGTCTGAGTCTTTGGAAAAGTGAACATGTTCAAAAACCCAGGTAAGTGTTCACTTTTCCACAGATGCTAGCTAGGTTTAGAAATGTATTTGACTGCAAACAATCGAACTACACCAGAGATTGGCAGTGTTTATCATCTTAGTGAGGATGAGTTTCAAAATGTTTTGGCTGTTCCTCATCTGTTCTTAGCCTTAGAAGATGTCTTTAAAACTGCATGCAAAAAAACCTATGGCTAGTGAACCAGCTCCTAAAAAAAATCTGAGGAAATACAAGATGTACTTTGATTTTGCATCGCTCTTTGCTCCTCTGTCAGCTAACCCAGCTGTGGTTTCTCTAGCTGCCACCTGTAACAAGGTAGTCTTGGCTTCTAACCCTATAACACCAGATACCATTGGCAAGTGGTTAGAATCTCGGGGGCGGGGGTTGCCTCAGTCTTGTAATTTACACTTCAGAATTGTAAATGATCAGGGCATCATGTGGAAATTTATTTTTCAATGTTCTCACATTTTGGATGACTTTGTATATTTACCTGCTGAACAGAATTGTTATATGAAAGAATTTTTTTTTCGTATGTTTCTCCAGTTTCGAAACATGTTTTGAGGACTGTCTTGAATGATATGGGCATTAGTTCTAAAAATGCAGCCGCTTATGTTGTGCTGAGAAGGTTTGCTTGGTTATGTACCGTAGATTTTTTTCTAAGAATTTAATGCTCCTGTAGATTCTGAATTTGTGCTTGGTCCTCCTGCCACCCAGATTCTTGCAGTAGGATGATAGAATTAAATCAATGCATGGGGTGTCTAGAAAGTTTCATATTCCTAAGTTCTCACCTAACACTGCATCCAACTTCAAAAAGGGCAGAGCAAACAAAAATCCCAGTCTAACAAGAGTCAAGGTACAAAGAGGAAATGTTTGTATGGTTATGCTTTTAAGTCAAATAAGAGGTTCCTTTACCAAAAAAGATCAGTCCCCTGCTAAACAGTGCCACAATTCTGAGCTTCCCTTCCCTTCCTTCTGTTTCCCTTACCCTGGCTTCCACTCAACTTAGTAGCCTGGCCGTAAATAGTCTGGCAAGTGGGTGCTGAAGATAATTCAGTGAGGCTACTCCTGGCACTGGGCAAACTCCTTAGAGACATTTGAACTAATGTTGACTTTTACTGTGTCATTAAATATGATATTGAGTAGGTTTTCAGCTTTTTATGGAGGTAGGCAAATAATGTAACATTAGATCTGATATTGTTAATCCTCGTTCATTCCTTACGCATGGGTATCGGTTCCGAGCTCGGAACAGAGCTGGCCATTTTCCAAGCTCGTATCAGCTTTAAACTCTCGAGCTAAACTCTTACCCAAAATCCCCCTCTCTCTTACCTCAGATTTAGTTTGCCGCGTTGCCATTCGGTCGTGTCAAGCTACTTCTCTTGAGCTAAGTACATTCAATTGTTTAATAGTTTTACAGATTACTTTTCTGTCAGGAAAGTTCATATTTTATTGTCTTACCCTATCGCATCTAGCGTTCATAATTTCTTTAGGTTTTTCTGCTTTTTTCTTTACCACTTTTACCGCAAGGTATTCTCTCTCTACCATCATTTGTAATCCTTTCCCTTTTCTCTCATACCTTTGGGTACTCTCTTGTACCATTGCTGGTACCTTCTCTGGTAATTAATTTGCTGTCATGGCAGATAAAGGTAGTCCGGGGTTTAAGCGGTGTTCTGAGTGTGGACACAAACTGCCTACTTCTGATGCACAATCTGTGTGTGTTTATTGTTTGGGAGCTTCCCATTTGCCTGTTGACCCACCCTGTACTATTTGTGAGAACTTTTCTAATAGAACCTTGTTGGAAAGGAAAAACAAGCTGTTACTGAAGGGACTTCTAAAATCTCCCTTTTCAGAGGCCATTTCTGGGTCAGAGGTCTCAACCCCTCCTAGAGCCCATAAAACGTTGGATGTTCCTACTAAGGCTAAATGTTTGCCTTCGTCCCTGGCTGGGGACTCCCGCCAACCAAAACCTAAAAAGGCTAAAGTTTTGGCTCCGGAGCTCTGTCAGCCCCAGCACCTTTGGTGCCTAGACTTTCGGCTCCATTAGTGATTTTGGCTCAGTCTTCTCCTGCAGCCTTCTATATATCGGCACCGAGGGGCTCCTCAGTTCAGACCATTACCAGTGTATCAGCACCGACTGTTCAGTCGGTGTAGACCTTGACTGCATCGGCTCAGAGATCTTCCTCAGAACCGATGCCTTTATTGTTGACTCCAGTTTTGTCAGTTCCAACTTCGGCACCGATCCCTGTGTCAGTGCAGACCATGACCTCGGCACCGATGACTTGTTCAGTGCAGACAACAGTAGTCCAGTCTCTCTTGGCACCGTTATCCTCGGTACGGTCAGATGAGTCTGCCTCTTCTGTGGACAGGCCTGTTTCTCCCTCAGTCTCTGTGAGGTCCACTAGAAGCCTTTCCGAACATGTGTTGCGTCTTGTGGACCAGGTACTCTTGGCCAGAGGTATCCCACCCCTCAGGAACTGCCCTTCATTGGGAGGTGATCATCCATCTCCAAAGACCCCTTCTTATTCTCCTCCTTCATTGCCTTTGAAGTCCATGGATATAGCGCAGTCTTCCCCATCTGCGGTTCCCTTTATGGATCTCACTAAGAAACCACAGTTGCCTTTGTGGCAGGAAAGTCTTGCCACAACCCAGGATGTCAGTTGTGACATGCATAGCTTGCTGCTCCACAGCCATCCAGGGACTCCAGGTCGGCAGGCTGAGCCACTTAGAGGAGGGATGACCCCTGTCCTAGACATGCACTCCTCTTTGGGTGGACCAGCCTTCTGACTGATGGAGAAGGCTTTTGCTGCTGCTGGCGATTTCGGACTGTCTACACCTCCGCCCCCCTCTGGTACACTGGTTTCACAAGTCGCACCTAGCGGACACCGGGTGCAGGGGTCACAGGACATATTCTCTCAGGAATCCTCTTTAACACTGTCTTCTCCAGCTTCTCCCGCTGAGGAGGTCCACCGGAAAAGTTTGTGTAAGAGGAAACACATGGACTCCACAGAGGAGTCCCTCACCGAAGACACAGATTTTGATGAGGGGGAAGGATCCCCTCGGTCACCCTCTGAGGTATCTTTTGGTGATATCTTTGAAATCCTGAAACAGAGAGGTGACTGGCAGTCCTCTAATCCGACCTCTGAGGAATCTGTGTTCCTCCAGGCCTTTCGTGCCTGGCCCCCTACCTCCTGGTTTACTCCACCTGCCGATGAACTTGTCCGGCTCATCATGCAGCATGCTTGGAAAGCTCCTGATACCATCTAAGCTATTCCCCGGAGGCCAGATAAGATCTTGTCCCCTCCTGCTTTGGATCCCCATTGGTCCAAAGGTCTTCCTGTGGATGCTTTGGTGGTGGAGGTTGCAACAAAAAAGGATCTGGCAGAGGACGAAAGCCAGACTATCCATCCGCCTAACAGAGTCCTGGACCCTGAACAGGATAGGGAAGCACACTTTTGATTCAGCGACATTTGCTGTCAAGTCCCTGAATTATATGACACATTTTACCAGGCTTCAGAGGTATCTGGTTTCTGAGCTCTCTGAAACCTTGGCTGGTGCCGTGTCTGATGAGGTCCGTGACAAAGTGGCCTCTCAGCTGGCCACCATTGAATCTATATCTAACTCCTCTATGCGATTAATATCTCGCGCATCAGGAGCTGCTAGAGCAGCGGGTTCAGCTGTGGTCTTGAGACGACATGCCTGGATGTGCTTGTGCAACTTTGCAGAACCCTTTAAGTCTTCCTTTCTTAATGCCCCCATTGAGGCTTCCTCGTTGTTTGGGCCCAAAGTTAAAAGCACACTGGCCAGATGTGAACAGGACGGTAAGACCCTTTCTGCCATAGTTGTCAGTTATTCTTCCCCTCAGCGTGCTTGTTGCACAAAACCAAAAGAGTGGGAAGATATGGTTCAAGAAATCTCAGGGTCCTTTCCGTGACACACAGGCAGAGTTCTCCCCCAGAGGCAGAGGGGGAAACTCACAGGGAAGACGCTCCCTTCATGGCAGAGGGGGTCCGCGTAACCAAGGTTCCAGGGATTCTTTCCCTGGTCAATCCTACCAGCGCTCCTGAAGAGCGGCCCAACTCCTTTCCTCTGGAGGTAGTTGGGGGGCATTTCTCCTTGTACCATTCTGCCTGGCTAACCATCACCACCGATTCTTGGTTACAAAGGATTATAACCAGAGGTTATCGTATCCCCTTCGATCTTTGTCCCGTCCCTTCAGAAAATCTTCCTGACGTCTCACCCAGTCAAAGGGAAGAAGCAGCACTAGAGATAGAAAAGCTGCTAAGAAAGAGTCATACAAATAGTCCCTCCAGACCAGATAGGATCCGGATTCTGCTCAAGACTATTTTTGGTGCCAAAGAAAACTGGGGACTGGAGACCAGTTTTGGATTTCAGTGTATTGAACAAGTTTGAGAGTACAAAAATTCTGGATGGTCACAACATTCTATCCTCCCGCTTTTGGAAAAAGATGATTGGATGTGCTCTATAGATCTTCAAGATGCATACTACCACATAAAGGTGGACAGGCCATCAAGAAGATTTCTGCGCTTCCGTGTGGGAGCCAGTCACTACCAGTTCAGAGTACTGCCCTTCGGACTCGCTACAGCCCCCAGAGTGTTCACAAAGTTCATGGCAGTTGTCACCGCTCACTTGTGACTTCAAGGATTCCAGGTGTTTCCATACCTCGACAACTGGCTCATTTCTGCCCCCACCCGACATCATCTGGAAAAAGCCCTGGCATACTCTCTCCTCGCTGCTCAAAGGCTAGGCATAACCATTAACTTGCAAAAATCCAATTTCACCCCATCTCAGTCGGCAGAATTCATAGGGGTTATCTTGGACACAAAAAAATGCAGAGCTGCTATTCCAGAGCACAGAATTCTAAGGATAAAGCAACAACTAATAACAATCCTTTCAAAGGAAAAATCCATGGCTCGGTTCTACAGCTGTTTGGTTCCATGGCAGCCTCCATCACCATTGTTCCCCTGGCCAGATTTCACATGAGCCTTCTACAATGGCTACTGCTCACCCTATGGTATCCTTTTCAGCATCCTCTTTCAGCCATGATTCGAGTAACCCAAAGGTGCAAACAGGATTTAAATTGGTGGATAGCACACAATCTCTCACAATGGTCTCGCCCCTTCTCTCCCCAGCAACCCAAGGCCACAGTGACCATGGACGCTTCCCTGATGGGGTGGGGCTATGTCAGGGACACAGTCCAAGGCACTTGGTCTAAACTGGAGGCGCATCTGCATATAAATGTTCTAGAGCTGAGGGCGGTACTTCTGGCGTTGCAAGCATTCCATTCCCTGCTGCCATCTGGGACAATTGCGATTCAGTCAGACAACATGGCGGTGGTCTGGTACATCAACAAGCAAGGTGGAACCAAATCTTACCCCCTTTGCCGAGAGGCCATGAAGATATGGCAATGGGTGATGGCTACCAACCATTTTCTTCTAGCAACGCACATTCCCGGGAGTTCTAACATGATAGCAGACAGACTCAGCAGGTGCATTCTTCAACCTCACGAGTGGTCCCTGAATCCCTTGATAGCGGCGGAGATCTTCTTGCTGTGACCTCTTTGCATCCCTGACCAACTACAGATGCAGCAACTACTTCGCCCTGATTCCCCCTCAGGGACAGTCACCCAGGGACGCTCTAGTCCACAATTGGCCCTCTGGTCTTCTTTATGCATTTCCACCCTTTTCCCCTCATTCTCCAGTTTCTGAAGAAATCCCATCGGTTGAAGAGCAAGGTGATCCTCATAGCACCATATTGGCCTCAGAGCACCATATTATCCTCGACAGATTTGGTTCCCCTTCCTTTGGCATCACCTACTAAATCGACCATGGATTCTCCATCCAACCCCGGAGTTGATCTTGCATCCACAGAACTTGATTCATCCCAACTTGAACAGCTTGAAGCTCACGGCTTGGCTACTCCAATTCCCTTGATTGCCATGCAGAATGATCTTTCTTTACCAGTACGTGATATTCTTATTGCTTCTCATAAGTCTTCCACTGCACTTATTTAAGATTTGAGTCAGTAAATATTGTGTGTTTGATTCACTAAATATTGTGTCTATGTCTCTCTGCAGTTAGTCCCCCCCCCCTCCCTGTTCTAGTTGTGGTGATAATCTTGGCTTTGGAATTGCCCGCCCCTGCTGTAGATCTCTTTGCACACTCCTCCTGGACCCATCTCATTTGCTCACTCAACTGAGTACAGTGAGATCATATTTAGATTTTGGATACTCCTACCAGTCCCATCTCCTCTGCGGTGTACAGAGAGAGTACTTGGGAAGGGCATTCCCCTATAGTATCTTAATCTGCTCTGTTTCCTCAGTCTCAAAAAAAAAAAAAAAAAAATTTGCACTTGATCTGCCTTACTGTGTATGTGTGTTTCTTCCTACTTTTATTACCTTATTTTGCTTTTGCCTCTTCTTAAAAGTACTCAATTGAATGTATTCTGCTGCCTTTATTACTGCTTGTTATGTAGCCTGATTAAATTGTAACTGTTATTCTAAGGCCCTTGGTTTAAGCACTTGGGCTTCAAACCAGTTATTTTGAATTAAGAAGGTTTGTGGTCTGCACTGTTGTGGCAGGACAGGTAGTGTACATCCTTCTAAGTTGGGAACTGCTGATTGAAGGCTCAGTGTCTGTTCTAAGTGTATTAGTTCTGGGTTAAGAACTTGGGCTTCAGGCCAGTTATTTTACATTAAGAAGGTTTGTGGTCTGCACTCTTGTGGGAGGAGAGGCTAGATTCTGAGCTGGGAATTTGTGGTTAAAGGCTTATTGCGCATGCTTACTTGAACTGTTTCTTTCTGAAATCGGAATGCCTTGTTTGCTGTAGCATAGACTAGATTCAGGCCGGCTGGATCTAGCTTTGTTTGTATAACTTGTCCCCTGATACAGGCCGTCTTTTTTGGAGAAGGTTTCTCTGTACCCTAGTGGCAGGACAGTGCAGTTAGAACTTGTCTGATTGTAGACTGCTGGAACAGGGCTCAGTTTTAAGCTTTTTAACTGGTTAATTGGGTAAAGTGTTTTGATTGTATTTGCTCTATTTTCTGGAAATATATATATATATATATATATATATATATATATATATATATATATATATATATATATATATATATATATATATATATATACTTGTTTCTCGCCTTTCTGAATTAGTATAGTCCAGTTTTCATGTTATTGCTGGATCCAGGGCTGAGTTACAAGTTTCTGTGTTGCCATACCTTACTTGGATAGAAGGAAGATGTTCTTCGTCTCACATTACTGCAGTCATAACCTGTGGGTAGTCCACTGTCCTCGGTCGGCCCGAATACCAAAGTGTTAGGCTGGCGTTGGTCATGGTCACTCAGATCTGACGTCAGTACGCAGTAGTACTTAAGCGCATGACCGACGCCATATCCTCAGTCTTTCTTGCCGCATGGTCCGAAGCAGAAGCAGCGTTTGCAAGTGCCGTTCGCCTGAAATTGTGATTTCGAGTTTCAGACCGAAGACCAAGTTGGGCTAAGTACCCCGTTGGGGAATATTTTTGTCTTTTCTTGCCTCAGTTAATCTGGATGTCAGAAAAAGTTAATAATTGTATTTCTTGTGGGAAACAGATACCTCATAGGGACTACCACTCTCTCTGTATTCCTTGCTTGGGGCCTGAGCACGACGTAGTCGGGTGTCGCTTTTGCGCTAGATTTAATAAGCGCACCATTAAACGCAGATTAGATTGTGCTAGGCTTGTTTTCGGTAAGCGGTGTAACTACAAAATTGCCAATTTCATATGCTGAAGTATCAGAACTTTCTGTTAAGTCAGTTAAAATCTAAGGTAGATGCTTTAGCTGAGGGTATAGAGTGTAAGGAATTGCAGGACTTAGTTCATGCCTCTGATCAGGTTGGTAAGCATTCCTTGCAGTGTGGCTTTGATGCTCTTCAGGCTTCTTCCAGGGTGGCTGCCACTGGTTCAGTTATTCGTAGGCATGCCTGGCTTAAGGATCAAAATTTGTCAGAGCATGTTAAAGCTCGAATTTTGGATGCTCCTCTTCAATCTGAAGTTCTTTTTGGTTCTCCTGTGGAGTCAGTTTTGAAAAAAATGGAAGACAAAGCTAAGTCCATGCAGACGGTTAA
The DNA here is from genome assembly GCF_019279795.1 of Protopterus annectens. NCBI lineage: Eukaryota > Metazoa > Chordata > Ceratodontiformes > Protopteridae > Protopterus > Protopterus annectens. The sequence continues at coordinate 1,518,620,989 of NC_056746.1, forward strand.
GGAATTTTTACAAGTGCAGCCCCCCAAGTTTAGCAGAAATTGGCCTGCAAAAGGATGGTCTTACCCTTCTTCCGATTTTCAGTCTAAGGGCAGGTCTAGACGTGGTAGGGGCAGAGCTCATGCTCAGGGTTCTTTCAGACCTAGGACTTGGAGTTCTCCTGCACAATCTTCAGGTGAAGGCAGGGGTCAGCCTTTTCGTAAACAGACCCAATGACCTGTATCTCCAGCTGCCAGATTCTTCCTGTCTGGCAGCTCCTCTAGGAGGAAAGTTGGCACTTTTCAATCAAAATTGGCTTTTGGTCACCCAGGACAAATGGGTGTTGGACATTATAAATCAAGGCTACAAGTTTTATTTTCACACCTTGCCTCCTTTCAAAGGCATGCCAGATGTACCTACTCAGCAAAGGCTGGAGGCTCACAAACAGATTTCTTTACTTTTACAAATGGGGGCTATTCAGGTGGTACCTCCGTCAGAAGTAGGCCTAGGATTTTATTCTCGCCTATTCCTTGTGCCAAAGAAAGGAAACACTTGGAGGCCTATTCTGGATTTGTCCATTCTCAATACATACCTAGACATTCCAAAGTTCAAGATGTTAACTTTACAGCAACTTCTGCCTCTGCTAGGCAAAGATCACTGGATGGTAACTCTGGATCTCAAAGAGGCTTATCTTCACATTCCTATCAGGCCCAGCTGCAGGAGATTCCTGCGTTTTCGGGCTGGTACTTTTTATTATCAGTTCTCTGCATTGCCCTTTGGCTTATCTACTGCACCCAGGGTGTTCACAAAGGTCCTGGCTCCTGTGATAGCCTTCTTAAGACTAAGAGGAATACAAATTTACCCTTATCTGGACGATTGCCTGATTCTTGCTCAAGACAAAGTCAAGTTACTAAAACATCTACAGTATGTAATGGCAGTTTTAAGGTGCCTAGGGTATTCTGTGAACGAAACAAAGTCCAGTCTAGTACCCTCTCAGGACATGTGCTTTCTGGGTGTGAGACTCAATACAGCCTCTCAGATGGCCTTTTTGACCCCGGACAAACAAAGAAACTTCACCTATACTTCCAGCAATTATCCCTAATGTCCAGGCTGACTGCAAGGACAGTCCTTCAAGCCTTGGGGTTCATGGCATCTTGCATTCTGGTACTTCCCAATGCCAAACTGCATATGAGGAAGCTACAATGGTATCTCAAAAGTGTATGGACTCAACACTGCCACGATTTGGACACTGTCATTCAGATAATACCTTGCATCCAGAAGGAATTCTTGTGGTGGGCTCAGGAATGTCACCTAAACAAGGGACTCTCTGTGACCCGACCAGAGGCGAGTCAGATCTTAACGACGGATGCCTCAGACTTGGCTTGGGGAGCACACTTCAATGGGAAATGGATTCAAGACACGTGGCCTTCCAGACTACAGCATTTGCATATCAACATGAAGGAGATGTTAGCAGTCCAATTTGCCCTGATGGCTTTCAAGGATCTACTTCAACCGGGACAGGTGTTGATTCAAACAGACAACACAACAGTCATGTGGTACATCAACAAGCAGGGGGGAACCCATTCGTACCCTCTTTGCAGACAAGCTATGATTTTGTGGGAGACTGCTCTGAGTTTGCACATCACTCTTCAAGCACGGTTTCTGCCAGGAGCACGGAACTCCTTAGCAGATGTTTTGAGCAGACAAATTGTGGATCCCCACGAGTGGAAATTGGATCCTCACGTATTCCAACAGTTGACAGTGGCTTGGGGAACTCCAGACATAGATCTGTTCGCTTCTCCACTAAATTTCCAACTGCCAAAATTTTGCACAAAGATGTTTCACCCAAAAGCTTGGAAAGTGGATGCTCTATCTTTCATTTGGAACAACCTTCACGTCTATGCTTTCCCTCCTCTGCCTCTCCTTCCCAAGGTGCTCTTGAAAGTCAGACAGGACAAGCCTTGCATGATTCTAATAGCACCAGATTGGCCACGTCAGCACTGGTGTCCTCTGCTGAGGAGTTTAGTACAGGAGCCTCCTTGGCCTTTGCCACCAATTCCACACCTTTTGTCCCAGGCAAGCAATCATTTTCTCAATGTCAGGGTACAGTCCCTGCATCTGACAGCCTGGCATATTCTGTTTTAGACCCTGGGGGGTCGCAGCTTCCTCAAGTTTTGAATGTCATTTTGGAAGCCAGACGAACTAGTACTAGAAAAGTTTATGCTGATAAATGGAGGAGATTTTTTCTTTGGAGCACAGCAAAGAGCTTTGATGTTTCAGTGCCTAATTTGAGTTTTACACTACAGTACCTTACTGAATTATTAGACAAGGGTTTGTCTTTCTCCTCCGTGAAAGTTCATGCTGCAGCCATTTCTGCTCACTATGATTGTGACCCTCCATTATTTTCTCACCCTTTGTTTAAACAATTTCTTAGAGGGGCAAAGAACATAAGACCCCATAGAGCTCCTACTCCTTCCTGGGATCTCAATTTTGTGTTGGAAAAGCTTACTTTACCTCCTTTTGAACCTGCAGCTACATCTGAGTTGAAGTTTTTGTCTTGGAAGACTGCTTTTTTGTTGGCCATTACGTCTGCTAGGAGGGTATCTGAATTACAGGCTCTCATGACAGTTGAACCCTTCCTGATATTCCATAAGGATAGGGTGTCCTGCACTAACCCTACTTTTATGCCTAAAGTTATTTCTAATGTGGCCTTAAACCAGTCTATTCATTTGCCTACTTTTTATGCTGATCCCCAAAATAAAGGGAAAAGTCTTGCATTCTTTGGATGTTCACAGGCAGTTACGCTTATTATTTGAGCAGAACTAAAGAGTTCAGGCAGACTCAACAGTTATTTATTTCTTTTGCTTTATGCTCACAAGGAAAGCTGTTTCAAAGCAAACTATTTCTAAGTGGATTGGCCATTGTATTGCTTTTTGTTATTCTCATCATGGAAAGGATGTTCCGCTGGGATCAGACCTCATTCCACTAGGGCTACTGCCACATCTACTGCCTTTTTAAGGGGTAGCTACTAAGGATATTTTGGAGGCAGCTACTTGGAGTTCAGTGCACACTTTTACTAAACATTACCATCTCCCTCTTTATTCCAAGTCTAGGGCTGGGTTTGCCACTGCAGTTTTACAGGGCATGTTAGCAGCTCCTAATGCTTTTAGTTTTGCCAGCCTCCCTTTACCTTTGCTTTGGGATTCTACCCACAGGTTATGACTGCAGCAATGTGAGACGAAGAACATAGTACAGTTTTGTACCTACCATAAATGTAGATGTTCGAGGATCCACATTGCTGCAGTCCAATTTTCCCTCCCTCCTTCCCCTCTATAGTTTGGGGTTGCTGTGTTTCTTTTGGGATAATTATTATTTTCTCTATATTGGTTGTTGGGTATTTTCTATTTTTGGCTATGGCCTTCCCTTTTTAGGCCTTCTGACATCTGGGGCAAGAAAGACTGAGGATATGGCGTCGGTCATGCGCTTAAGTACTACTGCGTACTGACGTCAGATCTGAGCGACCATGACCGACGCCAGTCTAACACTTTGGTATTCGGGCCGACCGAGGACAGCGGACTACCCACAGGTTATGACTGCAGCAATGTGGATCCTCGAACATCTACATTTATGGTAGGTACAAAACTGTACTTTTCTCTGCTCACCTGTGAGAGGGGAGCTTTGAGCAGGCTATCTGTCCCTGGAGGAGTGGTTTCAGCCCAGAAGTTAGTAGTTTATTGGCCTTTTTGGGCTAATTTTGATTGTATCTGCTCTATTTCCAAAAAAAAATATATATATATATATATATATATATATATATATATATATATATATATATTCTTGTGTCCCACCTTTCTGAATGAATATAGTCCAGTTTTCAGGTTATTGCTGAATCCAGGGCTGTGTTACAAGTTACTGTGTTGCCATTACCTTACTTGGATAGAAGAAAGTTTCTCTGTTTCTGTGAGAGAGGGGAGCTTTGAGCAGCCTATCTGTCCCTGGAGGAGTGGTTTGAGCCGAGATGTTAGTAGTTTATTGGCCATTTTGGGCTAATTTCTATCTCTTTCACTTCCCTGCTATAAAAACCTTATTTGCACAGTTTTTACACTTGTATTCCACTCAGCAAGTGTCTTCCAGGTGTTCTGCAGAGTCTACAGCAGCAGAGAGACAAAAGAGTGACTCTGGAGTGATTAAGTATCACTTTACTACTTTTCTTGCTGTCGTAACTAATTCCGCCTAAAACGCCAGTTTTTTTTTAGCGAATCTGTGATTTAAAAAGTTTGTGTGTATACAACTCCGCACAGCTCCTCGTGGTGTCTTGCAGAGTGGTACGGGCAACAGAAAGACCCAAGAGAGACTTTTCTAGATTTAAGTATTTTTTCTCTGTTTTTTTTGCTCCAACTGCCTTTTCCCACCTAAAAAGCGGATTTCTAACTGATCTGTGTTTTAAAAAGTTTAAATTGCATTTGCTTTCTGCTTTTTACAGTTTTTGCACTTGTTTTATATCCGTTTAACTCGTTTTTGTATTGTATAACTGTTGTAGGCTACACACTAAAGTGCGCTACTCTGTGTATAGCATTTATAGTGTTTTCTGTGTGTTTTTCTGTTTCCTGAAAAAAACAAAAAAACAAACAAAAAAAAAATTCTCTTTTCCTGCCTTTGCTGAACTAGATTAGTCCAGATTTCAGGTTTTGCTGAATTCCGGTCTGTGGTATAGTTTCCTGTGTTTCCCATATCCTTACTTGGATATGAGGAAGCTTCTCTGTTCAGTGAGAGTGGGGAGCTTTGAGCAGCCTATCTGTCCCTGGAGGAGTGGTCGCAGCCCTGAAACTAGTAGCTTGTTGGCAGTTTTGGGTCAGTTCCTATCTTTCAGTTTCCCTGCTTTAAAACCCGCATTTGCATGGTTTTGCGCTAGTATACAACTCTGCACAGCTCCTCGTGGTGTCTTGCAGAGTGATACAGGCAACAGAGACCCAAGAGAGACTTTTCCAGATTTAAGTATTTTTTTTTCTGTTTTTTTGCTCCGACTGCCTTTTCCCGCCTAAAAAGTGAATTTCTAACTAATCTGTGCTTTAAAAAGTTTAAATTGCATTTGCCTTCTGCATTTTACAGTTTTTGCACTTGTTTCATATCAGTTTAAGTTGTTTTTGTATTGTATAACTGTTGTAGGCTACACACTAAAGTGTGCTAGCCTGTTTATAGCATTTGCAGTGTTTTCTGTGCATTTTTCTGCTGTTTCCTGAAAAAAACAAAACAAAAAAAAAATTCTCTTTTCCCGCCTTTGCTGCAATAGATTAGTCCAGATTTCAGGTTTTGCTGAATTCCAGACTTGTGGTATAGTTTCCTGTGTTGCCCATATCCTTACTTGGATAGGAGGAAGCATCTCTGTTTACCAGTGAGAGTGGGGAGCTTTGTGCTATCTGTCCCTGTAGGAGTGGTCTCAGCCCTGAAACTAGTAGCTTATTGGTAATTTTGGGTCAATTCCTATCTCTCTGTTTCCCTGCTTTAAAACCCGCAATTGCTCAGTTTTGCACGATTTTGCGAATAGAGCAGCATCAGACAGCGCCGCTTATAAACTATTCCCGGCTCCACAAAGTCTGCTCTTCACCTTTTCCCTTAGAACTGTTGTAAATCTCAAAGTAAGCACTCTATTTTCATTCTAAAGCCCTGCAGTTGCTCGTATAAGTAATCTTATAAGTAAGCACTAATAAACTAAAGCACTACACCCTCCTATACTCCCTTAAAGTACTTGGCTCCTTATTGGTCCCTTTTA